>NW_027194274.1:0-2500 GCF_032444005.1 Ranitomeya imitator
GGTACCTCACATCATATTGACGCCCCCCTGGCGTGGAAGTAGGGGAAACGTGTCAATTTTCACAAAATCGTGATTTTCTGAAAATATTTCTAAGTGTCAAGGGCACTTTTGGAAAATCTTCCCCAGGCTCCTGGAAGCCTCCTCGGTACGCCTCCGGCGGTTTCCCCCTGCCTGGAAGTCTGACACTTGTCTGAAATTTTTAGAGTATGAAAATGCGGTTTTTCACCCAAAATTCGACTGTGCGCCCATGACTCGCAAACTTCACCCACATTTGGGCGACTGTCCTGGGGTACCTCACAACATATTGACGCCCCCCTGGCGTGGAAGTAGGGGAAACGTGTCAATTTTCACAAAATCGTGATTTTCTGAAAATATTTCTAAGTGTCAAGGACACTTTTGGAAAATCTTCCCCAGGCTCCTGGAAGCCTCCTCGGTACGCCTCCGGCGGTTTCCCCCTGCCTGGAAGTCTGACACTTGTCTGAAATTTTTAGAGTATGAAAATGCGGTTTTTCACCCAAAATTCGACTGTGCGCCCATGACTCGCAAACTTCACCCACATTTGGGCGACTGTCCTGGGGTACCTCACAACATATTGACGCCCCCTGGCGTGGAAGTAGGGGAAACGTGTCAATTTTCACAAAATCGTGATTTTCTGAAAATATTTCTAAGTGTCAAGGACACTTTTGGAAAATCTTCCCAGGCTCCTGGAAGCCTCCTCGGTACGCCTCCGGCGGTTTCCCCCTGCCTGGAAGTCTGACACCTGTCTGAAATTTTTAGAGTATGAAAATGCGGTTTTTCACCCCAAAATTCGACTTTGCGCCCATGACCCGCAAACTTCACCCACAGTTAGGTCACTGCCTTGGGGTACCTCACATCATATTGACGCCCCCCTGGCGTGGAAGTAGGGGAAACGTGTCAATTTTCACAAAATCGTGATTTTCTGAAAATATTTCTAAGTGTCAAGGACTCTTTTGGATAATCTTCCCCAGGCTCCTGGAAGCCTCCTCGGTACGCCTCCTGCGGTTTCTCCCTGCCTGGAAGTCTGACACCTGTCTGAAATTTTTAGAGTATGAAAATGCGGTTTTTCACCCAAAATTCGACTTTGCGCCCATGACCCGCAAACTTCACCCACAGTTAGGTCACTGCCTTGGGGTACCTCACATCATATTGACGCCCCCCTGGCGTGGAAGTAGGGGAAACGTGTCAATTTTCACAAAATCGTGATTTTCTGAAAATATTTCTAAGTGTCAAGGGCACTTTTGGATAATCTTCCCCAGGCTCCTGGAAGCCTCCTCGGTACGCCTCCTGCGGTTTTCCCCTGCCTGGAAGTCTGACACTTGTCTGAAATTTTTAGAGTATGAAAATGCGGTTTTTCACCCAAAATTCGACTTTGCGCCCATGACTCGCAAACTTCACCCACATTTGGGCGACTGTCCTGGGGTACCTCACAACATATTGACGCCCCCCTGGCGTGGAAGTAGGGGAAACGTGTCAATTTTCACAAAATCGTGATTTTCTGAAAATATTTCTAAGTGTCAAGGACACTTTTGGAAAATCTTCCCCAGGCTCCTGGAAGCCTCCTCGGTACGCCTCCGGCGGTTTCCCCCTGCCTGGAAGTCTGACACTTGTCTGAAATTTTTAGAGTATGAAAATGCGGTTTTTCACCCAAAATTCGACTGTGCGCCCATGACTCGCAAACTTCACCCACATTTGGGCGACTGTCCTGGGGTACCTCACAACATATTGACGCCCCCCTGGCGTGGAAGTAGGGGAAACGTGTCAATTTTCACAAAATCGTGATTTTCTGAAAATATTTCTAAGTGTCAAGGACACTTTTGGAAAATCTTCCCCAGGCTCCTGGAAGCCTCCTCGGTACGCCTCCGGCGGTTTCCCCCTGCCTGGAAGTCTGACACTTGTCTGAAATTTTTAGAGTATGAAAATGCGGTTTTTCACCCAAAATTCGACTGTGCGCCCATGACTCGCAAACTTCACCCACATTTGGGCGACTGTCCTGGGGTACCTCACAACATATTGACGCCCCCCTGGCGTGGAAGTAGGGGAAACGTGTCAATTTTCACAAAATCGTGATTTTCTGAAAATATTTCTAAGTGTCAAGGACTCTTTTGGATAATCTTCCCCAGGCTCCTGGAAGCCTCCTCGGTACGCCTCCTGCGGTTTCTCCCTGCCTGGAAGTCTGACACTTGTCTGAAATTTTTAGAGTATGAAAATGCGGTTTTTCACCCAAAATTCGACTTTGCGCCCATGACTCGCAAACTTCACCCACATTTGGGCGACTGTCCTGGGGTACCTCACAACATATTGACGCCCCCCTGGCGTGGAAGTAGGGGAAACGTGTCAATTTTCACAAAATCGTGATTTTCTGAAAATATTTCTAAGTGTCAAGGACTCTTTTGGATAATCTTCCCCAGGCTCCTGGAAGCCTCCTCGGTACGCCTCCTGCGGTTTCTCCCTGCCTGGAAGTCTGACACCTGTCTGAAAT
>NW_027194274.1:15000-22500 GCF_032444005.1 Ranitomeya imitator
TGCGAAATTTGGCGGCCAGGCGGCGTAGCTGGGGCCTGGACTAGCCCGAAACACCTGGAACCGGCGAGCGGAACGAATTTCCCAACGTTCTGCGGCTCCCGGAAGCCAAAAACGCATCGCCGAAAAATTTCAAAGTCCCAAGGACTCGTTCTTGAAAATCGATCCGGGGGCCATGGAAGTGTCCTCGGTACAGCTTCAGAGCATTCCCCCCGCCTGGAAGTCTGAAAGTTCTATGTTTGTTCTAAGTGGAAAATCGCGTTTTTTTCAGTGTTCCACCCATCAGACCCAAACTTTGCCCACGCTTAGGTCTCTGTCTCGGGGTGCTTTACAACATATTGACGCCCCTTTAGGGTGGAAGTAGGGGAAAGGGGTCATTTTTCACAAAATCGGAAATTTCTCAAAATAATTCTAAGTGTCAAGGACACTTTTGGAAAATCTTCCCCAGGCTCCTGGAAGCCTCCTCGGTACGCCTCCTGCGGTTTCTCCCTGCCTGGAAGTCTGACACTTGTCTGAAATTTTTAGAGTATGAAAACGCGGTTTTTCACCCAAAATTCGACTTTGCGCCCATGACCCGCAAACTTCACCCACAGTTAGGTCACTGCCTTGGGGTACCTCACATCATATTGACGCCCCCCAGGCGTGGAAGTAGGGGAAACGTGTCAATTTTCACAAAATCGTGATTTTCTCAAAATATTTCTAAGTGTCAAGGACTCTTTTGGATAATCTTCCCCAGGCTCCTGGAAGCCTCCTCGGTACGCCTCCTGCGGTTTCTCCCTGCCTGGAAGTCTGACACCTGTCTGAAATTTTTAGAGTATGAAAATGCGGTTTTTCACCCAAAATTCGACTTTGCGCCCATGACCCGCAAACTTCACCCACAGTTAGGTCACTGCCTTGGGGTACCTCACATCATATTGACGCCCCCCTGGCGTGGAAGTAGGGGAAACGTGTCAATTTTCACAAAATCGTGATTTTCTCAAAATATTTCTAAGTGTCAAGGACACTTTTGGAAAATCTTCCCCAGGCTCCTGGAAGCCTCCTCGGTACGCCTCCTGCGGTTTCTCCCTGCCTGGAAGCCTGACACTTGTCTGAAATTTTTAGAGTATGAAAATGCGGTTTTTCACCCAAAATTCGACTTTGCGCCCATGACCCGCAAACTTCACCCACAGTTAGGTCACTGCCTTGGGGTACCTCACATCATATTGACGCCCCCCTGGCGTGGAAGTAGGGGAAACGTGTCAATTTTCACAAAATCGTGATTTTCTCAAAATATTTCTAAGTGTCAAGGACACTTTTGGAAAATCTTCCCCAGGCTCCTGGAAGCCTCCTCGGTACGCCTCCTGCGGTTTCTCCCTGCCTGGAAGTCTGACACCTGTCTGAAATTTTTAGAGTATGAAAATGGGGTTTTTCACCCAAAATTCGACTGTGCGCCCATGACTCGCAAACTTCACCCACATTTGGGCGACTGTCCTGGGGTACCTCACAACATATTGACGCCCCCCTGGCGTGGAAGTAGGGGAAACGTGTCAATTTTCACAAAATCGTGATTTTCTGAAAATATTTCTAAGTGTCAAGGACACTTTTGGAAAATCTTCCCCAGGCTCCTGGAAGCCTCCTCGGTACGCCTCCGGCGGTTTCCCCCTGCCTGGAAGTCTGACACCTGTCTGAAATTTTTAGAGTATGAAAATGCGGTTTTTCACCCAAAATTCGACTTTGCGCCCATGACCCGCAAACTTCACCCACAGTTAGGTCACTGCCTTGGGGTACCTCACATCATATTGACGCCCCCCTGGCGTGGAAGTAGGGGAAACGTGTCAATTTTCACAAAATCGTGATTTTCTGAAAATATTTCTAAGTGTCAAGGACTCTTTTGGATAATCTTCCCCAGGCTCCTGGAAGCCTCCTCGGTACGCCTCCTGCGGTTTCTCCCTGCCTGGAAGTCTGACACCTGTCTGAAATTTTTAGAGTATGAAAATGCGGTTTTTCACCCAAAATTCGACTTTGCGCCCATGACCCGCAAACTTCACCCACAGTTAGGTCACTGCCTTGGGGTACCTCACATCATATTGACGCCCCCCTGGCGTGGAAGTAGGGGAAACGTGTCAATTTTCACAAAATCGTGATTTTCTGAAAATATTTCTAAGTGTCAAGGACACTTTTGGATAATCTTCCCCAGGCTCCTGGAAGCCTCCTCGGTACGCCTCCTGCGGTTTCTCCCTGCCTGGAAGTCTGACACCTGTCTGAAATTTTTAGAGTATGAAAATGCGGTTTTTCACCCAAAATTCGACTGTGCGCCCATGACTCGCAAACTTCACCCACATTTGGGCGACTGTCCTGGGGTACCTCACAACATATTGACGCCCCCCTGGCGTGGAAGTAGGGGAAACGTGTCAATTTTCACAAAATCGTGATTTTCTGAAAATATTTCTAAGTGTCAAGGACTCTTTTGGATAATCTTCCCCAGGCTCCTGGAAGCCTCCTCGGTACGCCTCCTGCGGTTTCTCCCTGCCTGGAAGTCTGACACTTGTCTGAAATTTTTAGAGTATGAAAATGCGGTTTTTCACCCAAAATTCGACTTTGCGCCCATGACTCGCAAACTTCACCCACATTTGGGCGACTGTCCTGGGGTACCTCACAACATATTGACGCCCCCCTGGCGTGGAAGTAGGGGAAACGTGTCAATTTTCACAAAATCGTGATTTTCTGAAAATATTTCTAAGTGTCAAGGACACTTTTGGATAATCTTCCCCAGGCTCCTGGAAGCCTCCTCGGTACGCCTCCTGCGGTTTCTCCCTGCCTGGAAGTCTGACACCTGTCTGAAATTTTTAGAGTATGAAAATGCGGTTTTTCACCCAAAATTCGACTTTGCGCCCATGACCCGCAAACTTCACCCACAGTTAGGTCACTGCCTTGGGGTACCTCACATCATATTGACGCCCCCCTGGCGTGGAAGTAGGGGAAACGTGTCAATTTTCACAAAATCGTGATTTTCTGAAAATATTTCTAAGTGTCAAGGACACTTTTGGATAATCTTCCCCAGGCTCCTGGAAGCCTCCTCGGTACGCCTCCTGCGGTTTTCCCCTGCCTGGAAGTCTGACACTTGTCTGAAATTTTTAGCGCATGAAAACGCGGTTTTTCACCCAAAATTCGACTTTGCGCCCATGACCCGCAAACTTCACCCACAGTTAGGTCACTGCCTTGGGGTACCTCACATCATATTGACGCCCCCCTGGCGTGGAAGTAGGGGAAACGTGTCAATTTTCACAAAATCGTGATTTTCTCAAAATATTTCTAAGTGTCAAGGACACTTTTGGAAAATCTTCCCCAGGCTCCTGGAAGCCTCCTCGGTACGCCTCCTGCGGTTTCTCCCTGCCTGGAAGCCTGACACTTGTCTGAAATTTTTAGAGTATGAAAATGCGGTTTTTCACCCAAAATTCGACTTTGCGCCCATGACCCGCAAACTTCACCCACAGTTAGGTCACTGCCTTGGGGTACCTCACATCATATTGACGCCCCCCTGGCGTGGAAGTAGGGGAAACGTGTCAATTTTCACAAAATCGTGATTTTCTGAAAATATTTCTAAGTGTCAAGGACACTTTTGGAAAATCTTCCCCAGGCTCCTGGAAGCCTCCTCGGTACGCCTCCTGCGGTTTCTCCCTGCCTGGAAGTCTGACACCTGTCTGAAATTTTTAGAGTATGAAAATGGGGTTTTTCACCCAAAATTCGACTGTGCGCCCATGACTCGCAAACTTCACCCACATTTGGGCGACTGTCCTGGGGTACCTCACAACATATTGACGCCCCCCTGGCGTGGAAGTAGGGGAAACGTGTCAATTTTCACAAAATCGTGATTTTCTGAAAATATTTCTAAGTGTCAAGGACACTTTTGGAAAATCTTCCCCAGGCTCCTGGAAGCCTCCTCGGTACGCCTCCGGCGGTTTCCCCCTGCCTGGAAGTCTGACACCTGTCTGAAATTTTTAGAGTATGAAAATGCGGTTTTTCACCCAAAATTCGACTTTGCGCCCATGACCCGCAAACTTCACCCACAGTTAGGTCACTGCCTTGGGGTACCTCACATCATATTGACGCCCCCCTGGCGTGGAAGTAGGGGAAACGTGTCAATTTTCACAAAATCGTGATTTTCTGAAAATATTTCTAAGTGTCAAGGACTCTTTTGGATAATCTTCCCCAGGCTCCTGGAAGCCTCCTCGGTACGCCTCCTGCGGTTTCTCCCTGCCTGGAAGTCTGACACCTGTCTGAAATTTTTAGAGTATGAAAATGCGGTTTTTCACCCAAAATTCGACTTTGCGCCCATGACCCGCAAACTTCACCCACAGTTAGGTCACTGCCTTGGGGTACCTCACATCATATTGACGCCCCCCTGGCGTGGAAGTAGGGGAAACGTGTCAATTTTCACAAAATCGTGATTTTCTGAAAATATTTCTAAGTGTCAAGGACACTTTTGGATAATCTTCCCCAGGCTCCTGGAAGCCTCCTCGGTACGCCTCCTGCGGTTTCTCCCTGCCTGGAAGTCTGACACTTGTCTGAAATTTTTAGAGTATGAAAATGCGGTTTTTCACCCAAAATTCGACTTTGCGCCCATGACTCGCAAACTTCACCCACATTTGGGCGACTGTCCTGGGGTACCTCACAACATATTGACGCCCCCCTGGCGTGGAAGTAGGGGAAACGTGTCAATTTTCACAAAATCGTGATTTTCTGAAAATATTTCTAAGTGTCAAGGACACTTTTGGATAATCTTCCCCAGGCTCCTGGAAGCCTCCTCGGTACGCCTCCTGCGGTTTCTCCCTGCCTGGAAGTCTGACACCTGTCTGAAATTTTTAGAGTATGAAAATGCGGTTTTTCACCCAAAATTCGACTTTGCGCCCATGACCCGCAAACTTCACCCACAGTTAGGTCACTGCCTTGGGGTACCTCACATCATATTGACGCCCCCCTGGCGTGGAAGTAGGGGAAACGTGTCAATTTTCACAAAATCGTGATTTTCTGAAAATATTTCTAAGTGTCAAGGGCACTTTTGGAAAATCTTCCCCAGGCTCCTGGAAGCCTCCTCGGTACGCCTCCGGCGGTTTCCCCCTGCCTGGAAGTCTGACACTTGTCTGAAATTTTTAGAGTATGAAAATGCGGTTTTTCACCCAAAATTCGACTGTGCGCCCATGACTCGCAAACTTCACCCACATTTGGGCGACTGTCCTGGGGTACCTCACAACATATTGACGCCCCCCTGGCGTGGAAGTAGGGGAAACGTGTCAATTTTCACAAAATCGTGATTTTCTGAAAATATTTCTAAGTGTCAAGGACACTTTTGGAAAATCTTCCCCAGGCTCCTGGAAGCCTCCTCGGTACGCCTCCGGCGGTTTCCCCCTGCCTGGAAGTCTGACACTTGTCTGAAATTTTTAGAGTATGAAAATGCGGTTTTTCACCCAAAATTCGACTGTGCGCCCATGACTCGCAAACTTCACCCACATTTGGGCGACTGTCCTGGGGTACCTCACAACATATTGACGCCCCCCTGGCGTGGAAGTAGGGGAAACGTGTCAATTTTCACAAAATCGTGATTTTCTGAAAATATTTCTAAGTGTCAAGGACACTTTTGGAAAATCTTCCCCAGGCTCCTGGAAGCCTCCTCGGTACGCCTCCGGCGGTTTCCCCCTGCCTGGAAGTCTGACACCTGTCTGAAATTTTTAGAGTATGAAAATGCGGTTTTTCACCCAAAATTCGACTTTGCGCCCATGACCCGCAAACTTCACCCACAGTTAGGTCACTGCCTTGGGGTACCTCACATCATATTGACGCCCCCCTGGCGTGGAAGTAGGGGAAACGTGTCAATTTTCACAAAATCGTGATTTTCTGAAAATATTTCTAAGTGTCAAGGACTCTTTTGGATAATCTTCCCCAGGCTCCTGGAAGCCTCCTCGGTACGCCTCCTGCGGTTTCTCCCTGCCTGGAAGTCTGACACCTGTCTGAAATTTTTAGAGTATGAAAATGCGGTTTTTCACCCAAAATTCGACTTTGCGCCCATGACCCGCAAACTTCACCCACAGTTAGGTCACTGCCTTGGGGTACCTCACATCATATTGACGCCCCCCTGGCGTGGAAGTAGGGGAAACGTGTCAATTTTCACAAAATCGTGATTTTCTGAAAATATTTCTAAGTGTCAAGGGCACTTTTGGATAATCTTCCCCAGGCTCCTGGAAGCCTCCTCGGTACGCCTCCTGCGGTTTTCCCCTGCCTGGAAGTCTGACACTTGTCTGAAATTTTTAGAGTATGAAAATGCGGTTTTTCACCCAAAATTCGACTTTGCGCCCATGACTCGCAAACTTCACCCACATTTGGGCGACTGTCCTGGGGTACCTCACAACATATTGACGCCCCCCTGGCGTGGAAGTAGGGGAAACGTGTCAATTTTCACAAAATCGTGATTTTCTGAAAATATTTCTAAGTGTCAAGGACACTTTTGGAAAATCTTCCCCAGGCTCCTGGAAGCCTCCTCGGTACGCCTCCGGCGGTTTCCCCCTGCCTGGAAGTCTGACACTTGTCTGAAATTTTTAGAGTATGAAAATGCGGTTTTTCACCCAAAATTCGACTGTGCGCCCATGACTCGCAAACTTCACCCACATTTGGGCGACTGTCCTGGGGTACCTCACAACATATTGACGCCCCCCTGGCGTGGAAGTAGGGGAAACGTGTCAATTTTCACAAAATCGTGATTTTCTGAAAATATTTCTAAGTGTCAAGGACACTTTTGGAAAATCTTCCCCAGGCTCCTGGAAGCCTCCTCGGTACGCCTCCGGCGGTTTCCCCCTGCCTGGAAGTCTGACACTTGTCTGAAATTTTTAGAGTATGAAAATGCGGTTTTTCACCCAAAATTCGACTGTGCGCCCATGACTCGCAAACTTCACCCACATTTGGGCGACTGTCCTGGGGTACCTCACAACATATTGACGCCCCCCTGGCGTGGAAGTAGGGGAAACGTGTCAATTTTCACAAAATCGTGATTTTCTGAAAATATTTCTAAGTGTCAAGGACTCTTTTGGATAATCTTCCCCAGGCTCCTGGAAGCCTCCTCGGTACGCCTCCTGCGGTTTCTCCCTGCCTGGAAGTCTGACACTTGTCTGAAATTTTTAGAGTATGAAAATGCGGTTTTTCACCCAAAATTCGACTTTGCGCCCATGACTCGCAAACTTCACCCACATTTGGGCGACTGTCCTGGGGTACCTCACAACATATTGACGCCCCCCTGGCGTGGAAGTAGGGGAAACGTGTCAATTTTCACAAAATCGTGATTTTCTGAAAATATTTCTAAGTGTCAAGGACTCTTTTGGATAATCTTCCCCAGGCTCCTGGAAGCCTCCTCGGTACGCCTCCTGCGGTTTCTCCCTGCCTGGAAGTCTGACACCTGTCTGAAATTTTTAGAGTATGAAAATGCGGTTTTTCACCCAAAATTCGACTTTGCGCCCATGACCCGCAAACTTCACCCAC
>NW_027194275.1:0-28665 GCF_032444005.1 Ranitomeya imitator
GCCACATGCTCACCGGTTTGCCACATGATGTAGGCCTATGGACTGAACAAGAAACCACCAAAAATTTTAACCAGTCATCGTTCTCACAACACTGAGGACCAGTCATTCGAAATGACTTCTCCATGCATTTTATGCATTGGTAAAAGCACTATGATGAAAAGTGTGATATGTTTTCAGGTATCTCCTATACTAATAGAGCCACATGCTCACCGGTTTGCCACATGATGTAGGCCTATGGACTGAACAAGAAACCACCAAAATTTTTAACCAGTCATCATTCTCACAACACTGAGGACCAGTCATTCGAAATGACTTCTCCATGCATTTTATGCATTGGTAAAAGCACTATGATGAAAAGTGTGATATGTTTTCAGGTATCTCCTATACTAATAGAGCCACATGCTCACCGGTTTGCCACATGATGTAGGCCTATGGACTGAACAAGAAACCACCAAAAATTTTAACCAGTCATCGTTCTCACAACACTGAGGACCAGTCATTCGAAATGACTTCTCCATGCATTTTATGCATTGGTAAAAGCACTATGATGAAAAGTGTGATATGTTTTCAGGTATCTCCTATACTAATAGAGCCACATGCTCACCGGTTTTGCCACATGATGTAGGCCTATGGACTGAACAAGAAACCACCAAAAATTTTAACCAGTCATCGTTCTCACAACACTGAGGACCAGTCATTCGAAATGACTTCTCCATGCATTTTATGCATTGGTAAAAGCACTATGATTGAAAAGTGTGATATGTTTTCAGGTATCTCCTATACTAATAGAGCCACATGCTCACAGGTTTGCCACATGATGTAGGCCTATGGACTGAACAAGAAACCACCAAAAATTTTAACCAGTCATCATTCTCACAACACTGAGGACCAGTCATTCGAAATGACTTCTCCATGCATTTTATGCATTGGTAAAAGCACTATGATGAAAAGTGTGATATGTTTTCAGGTATCTCCTATACTAATAGAGCCACATGCTCACCGGTTTGCCACATGATGTAGGCCTATGGACTGAACAAGAAACCACCAAAAATTTTAACCAGTCATCGTTCTCACAACACTGAGGACCAGTCATTCGAAATGACTTCTCCATGCATTTTATGCATTGGTAAAAGCACTATGATGAAAAGTGTGATATGTTTTCAGGTATCTCCTATACTAATAGAGCCACATGCTCACCGGTTTGCCACATGATGTAGGCCTATGGACTGAACAGGAAACCACCAAAAATTTTAACCAGTCATCGTTCTCACAACACTGAGGACCAGTCATTCGAAATGACTTCTCCATGCATTTTATGCATTGGTAAAAGCACTATGATGAAAAGTGTGATATGTTTTCAGGTATCTCCTATACTAATAGAGCCACATGCTCACCGGTTTGCCACATGATGTAGGCCTATGGACTGAACAAGAAACCACCAAAAATTTTAACCAGTCATCGTTCTCACAACACTGAGGACCAGTCATTCGAAATGACTTCTCCATGCATTTTATGCATTGGTAAAAGCACTATGATGAAAAGTGTGATATGTTTTCAGGTATCTCCTATACTAATAGAGCCACATGCTCACCGGTTTGCCACATGATGTAGGCCTATGGACTGAACAAGAAACCACCAAAAATTTTAACCAGTCATCGTTCTCACAACACTGAGGACCAGTCATTCGAAATGACTTCTCCATGCATTTTATGCATTGGTAAAAGCACTATGATGAAAAGTGTGATATGTTTTCAGGTATCTCCTATACTAATAGAGCCACATGCTCACCGGTTTGCCACATGATGTAGGCCTATGGACTGAACAAGAAACCACCAAAAATTTTATCCAGTCATCGTTCTCACAACACTGAGGACCAGTCATTCGAAATGACTTCTCCATGCATTTTATGCATTGGTAAAAGCACTATGATGAAAAGTGTGATATGTTTTCAGGTATCTCCTATACTAATAGAGCCACATGCTCACCGGTTTGCCACATGATGTAGGCCTATGGACTGAACAGAAACCACCAAAAATTTTAACCAGTCATCGTTCTCACAACACTGAGGACCAGTCATTCGAAATGACTTCTCCATGCATTTTATGCATTGGTAAAAGCACTATGATGAAAAGTGTGATATGTTTTCAGGTATCTCCTATACTAATAGAGCCACATGCTCACCGGTTTGCCACATGATGTAGGCCTATGGACTGAACAAGAAACCACCAAAAATTTTAACCAGTCATCATTCTCACAACACTGAGGACCAGTCATTCGAAATGACTTCTCCATGCATTTTATGCATTGGTAAAAGCACTATGATGAAAAGTGTGATATGTTTTCAGGTATCTCCTATACTAATAGAGCCACATGCTCACCGGTTTGCCACATGATGTAGGCCTATGGACTGAACAAGAAACCACCAAAAATTTTAACCAGTCATCGTTCTCACAACACTGAGGACCAGTCATTCGAAATGACTTCTCCATGCATTTTATGCATTGGTAAAAGCACTATGATGAAAAGTGTGATATGTTTTCAGGTATCTCCTATACTAATAGAGCCACATGCTCACCGATTTGCCACATGATGTAGGCCTATGGACTGAACAAGAAACCACCAAAAATTTTAACCAGTCATCGTTCTCACAACACTGAGGACCAGTCATTCGAAATGACTTCTCCATGCATTTTATGCATTGGTAAAAGCACTATGATGAAAAGTGTGATATGTTTTCAGGTATCTCCTATACTAATAGAGCCACATGCTCACCGGTTTGCCACATGATGTAGGCCTATGGACTGAACAGGGAAACCACCAAAAATTTTAACCAGTCATCGTTCTCACAACACTGAGGACCAGTCATTCGAAATGACTTCTCCATGCATTTTATGCATTGGTAAAAGCACTATGATGAAAAGTGTGATATGTTTTCAGGTATCTCCTATACTAATAGAGCCACATGCTCACCGGTTTGCCACATGATGTAGGCCTATGGACTGAACAAGAAACCACCAAAAATTTTAACCAGTCATCGTTCTCACAACACTGAGGACCAGTCATTCGAAATGACTTCTCCATGCATTTTATGCATTGGTAAAAGCACTATGATGAAAAGTGTGATATGTTTTCAGGTATCTCCTATACTAATAGAGCCACATGCTCACCTGTTTGCCACATGATGTAGGCCTATGGACTGAACAAGAAACCACCAAAAATTTTAACCAGTCATCATTCTCACAACACTGAGGACCAGTCATTCGAAATGACTTCTCCATGCATTTTATGCATTGGTAAAAGCACTATGATGAAAAGTGTGATATGTTTTCAGGTATCTCCTATACTAATAGAGCCACATGCTCACCGGTTTGCCACATGATGTAGGCCTATGGACTGAACAAGAAACCACCAAAAATTTTAACCAGTCATCGTTCTCACAACACTGAGGACCAGTCATTCGAAATGACTTCTCCATGCATTTTATGCATTGGTAAAAGCACTATGATGAAAAGTGTGATATGTTTTCAGGTATCTCCTATACTAATAGAGCCACATGCTCACCGGTTTGCCACATGATGTAGGCCTATGGACTGAACAAGAAACCACCAAAAATTTTAACCAGTCATCGTTCTCACAACACTGAGGACCAGTCATTCGAAATGACTTCTCCATGCATTTTATGCATTGGTAAAAGCACTATGATGAAAAGTGTGATATGTTTTCAGGTATCTCCTATACTAATAGAGCCACATGCTCACCGGTTTGCCACATGATGTAGGCCTATGGACTGAACAAGAAACCACCAAAAATTTTAACCAGTCATCGTTCTCACAACACTGAGGACCAGTCATTCGAAATGACTTCTCCATGCATTTTATGCATTGGTAAAAGCACTATGATGAAAAGTGTGACATGTTTTCAGGTATCTCCTATACTAATAGAGCCACATGCTCACCGGTTTTCCACATGATGTAGGCCTATGGACTGAACAAGAAACCACCAAAAATTTTATCCAGTCATCGTTCTCACAACACTGAGGACCAGTCATTCGAAATGACTTCTCCATGCATTTTATGCATTGGTAAAAGCACTATGATGAAAAGTGTGATATGTTTTCAGGTATCTCCTATACTAATAGAGCCACATGCTCACCGGTTTGCCACATGATGTAGGCCTATGGACTGAACAAGAAACCACCAAAAATTTTAACCAGTCATCGTTCTCACAACACTGAGGACCAGTCATTCGAAATGACTTCTCCATGCATTTTATGCATTGGTAAAAGCACTATGATGAAAAGTGTGATATGTTTTCAGGTATCTCCTATACTAATAGAGCCACATGCTCACCGGTTTGCCACATGATGTAGGCCTATGGACTGAACAAGAAACCACCAAAAATTTTAACCAGTCATCGTTCTCACAACACTGAGGACCAGTCATTCGAAATGACTTCTCCATGCATTTTATGCATTGGTAAAAGCACTATGATGAAAAGTGTGATATGTTTTCAGGTATCTCCTATACTAATAGAGCCACATGCTCACCGGTTTGCCACATGATGTAGGCCTATGGACTGAACAAGAAACCACCAAAAATTTTAACCAGTCATCGTTCTCACAACACTGAGGACCAGTCATTCGAAATGACTTCTCCATGCATTTTATGCATTGGTAAAAGCACTATGATGAAAAGTGTGATATGTTTTCAGGTATCTCCTATACTAATAGAGCCACATGCTCACCGGTTTGCCACATGATGTAGGCCTATGGACTGAACAAGAAACCACCAAAAATTTTAACCAGTCATCATTCTCACAACACTGAGGACCAGTCATTCGAAATGACTTCTCCATGCATTTTATGCATTGGTAAAAGCACTATGATGAAAAGTGTGATATGTTTTCAGGTATCTCCTATACTAATAGAGCCACATGCTCACCGGTTTGCCACATGATGTAGGCCTATGGACTGAACAAGAAACCACCAAAAATTTTAACCAGTCATCGTTCTCACAACACTGAGGACCAGTCATTCGAAATGACTTCTCCATGCATTTTATGCATTGGTAAAAGCACTATGATGAAAAGTGTGATATGTTTTCAGGTATCTCCTATACTAATAGAGCCACATGCTCACCGGTTTGCCACATGATGTAGGCCTATGGACTGAACAAGAAACCACCAAAAATTTTAACCAGTCATCGTTCTCACAACACTGAGGACCAGTCATTCGAAATGACTTCTCCATGCATTTTATGCATTGGTAAAAGCACTATGATGAAAAGTGTGATATGTTTTCAGGTATCTCCTATACTAATAGAGCCACATGCTCACCGGTTTGCCACATGATGTAGGCCTATGGACTGAACAAGAAACCACCAAAAATTTTAACCAGTCATCGTTCTCACAACACTGAGGACCAGTCATTCGAAATGACTTCTCCATGCATTTTATGCATTGGTAAAAGCACTATGATGAAAAGTGTGACATGTTTTCAGGTATCTCCTATACTAATAGAGCCACATGCTCACCGGTTTGCCACATGATGTAGGCCTATGGACTGAACAAGAAACCACCAAAAATTTTATCCAGTCATCGTTCTCACAACACTGAGGACCAGTCATTCGAAATGACTTCTCCATGCATTTTATGCATTGGTAAAAGCACTATGATGAAAAGTGTGATATGTTTTCAGGTATCTCCTATACTAATAGAGCCACATGCTCACCGGTTTGCCACATGATGTAGGCCTATGGACTGAACAAGAAACCACCAAAAATTTTAACCAGTCATCGTTCTCACAACACTGAGGACCAGTCATTCGAAATGACTTCTCCATGCATTTTATGCATTGGTAAAAGCACTATGATGAAAAGTGTGATATGTTTTCAGGTATCTCCTATACTAATAGAGCCACATGCTCACCGGTTTGCCACATGATGTAGGCCTATGGACTGAACAAGAAACCACCAAAAATTTTAACCAGTCATCACTCTCACAACACTGAGGACCAGTCATTCGAAATGACTTCTCCATGCATTTTATGCATTGGTAAAAGCACTATGATGAAAAGTGTGATATGTTTTCAGGTATCTCCTATACTAATAGAGCCACATGCTCACCGGTTTGCCACATGATGTAGGCCTATGGACTGAACAAGAAACCACCAAAAATTTTAACCAGTCATCGTTCTCACAACACTGAGGACCAGTCATTCGAAATGACTTCTCCATGCATTTTATGCATTGGTAAAAGCACTATGATGAAAAGTGTGATATGTTTTCAGGTATCTCCTATACTAATAGAGCCACATGCTCACCGGTTTGCCACATGATGTAGGCCTATGGACTGAACAAGAAACCACCAAAAATTTTAACCAGTCATCGTTCTCACAACACTGAGGACCAGTCATTCGAAATGACTTCTCCATGCATTTTATGCATTGGTAAAAGCACTATGATGAAAAGTGTGATATGTTTTCAGGTATCTCCTATACTAATAGAGCCACATGCTCACCGGTTTGCCACATGATGTAGGCCTATGGACTGAACAAGAAACCACCAAAAATTTTAACCAGTCATCGTTCTCACAACACTGAGGACCAGTCATTTGAAATGACTTCTGCATGCATTTTATGCATTGGTAAAAGCACTATGATGAAAAGTGTGATATGTTTTCAGGTATCTCCTATACTAATAGAGCCACATGCTCACCGGTTTGCCACATGATGTAGGCCTATGGACTGAACAAGAAACCACCAAAAATTTTAACCAGTCATCGTTCTCACAACACTGAGGACCAGTCATTCGAAATGACTTCTCCATGCATTTTATGCATTGGTAAAAGCACTATGATGAAAAGTGTGATATGTTTTCAGGTATCTCCTATACTAATAGAGCCACATGCTCACCGGTTTGCCACATGATGTAGGCCTATGGACTGAACAAGAAACCACCAAAAATTTTAACCAGTCATTGTTCTCACAACACTGAGGACCAGTCATTCGAAATGACTTCTCCATGCATTTTATGCATTGGTAAAAGCACTATGATGAAAAGTGTGATATGTTTTCAGGTATCTCCTATACTAATAGAGCCACATGCTCACCGGTTTGCCACATGATGTAGGCCTATGGACTGAACAAGAAACCACCAAAAATTTTAACCAGTCATCATTCTCACAACACTGAGGACCAGTCATTCGAAATGACTTCTCCATGCATTTTATGCATTGGTAAAAGCACTATGATGAAAAGTGTGATATGTTTTCAGGTATCTCCTATACTAATAGAGCCACATGCTCACCGGTTTGCCACATGATGTAGGCCTATGGACTGAACAAGAAACCACCAAAAATTTTAACCAGTCATCGTTCTCACAACACTGAGGACCAGTCATTCGAAATGACTTCTCCATGCATTTTATGCATTGGTAAAAGCACTATGATGAAAAGTGTGATATGTTTTCAGGTATCTCCTATACTAATAGAGCCACATGCTCACCGGTTTGCCACATGATGTAGGCCTATGGACTGAACAAGAAACCACCAAAAATTTTAACCAGTCATCGTTCTCACAACACTGAGGACCAGTCATTCGAAATGACTTCTCCATGCATTTTATGCATTGGTAAAAGCACTATGATGAAAAGTGTGATATGTTTTCAGGTATCTCCTATACTAATAGAGCCACATGCTCACCGGTTTGCCACATGATGTAGGCCTATGGACTGAACAAGAAACCACCAAAAATTTTAACCAGTCATCGTTCTCACAACACTGAGGACCAGTCATTCGAAATGACTTCTCCATGCATTTTATGCATTGGTAAAAGCACTATGATGAAAAGTGTGATATGTTTTCAAGTATCTCCTATACTAATAGAGCCACATGCTCACTGGTTTGCCACATGATGTAGGCCTATGGACTGAACAAGAAACCACCAAAAATTTTAACCAGTCATCGTTCTCACAACACTGAGGACCAGTCATTCGAAATGACTTCTCCATGCATTTTATGCATTGGTAAAAGCACTATGATGAAAAGTGTGATATGTTTTCAGGTATCTCCTATACTAATAGAGCCACATGCTCACCGGTTTGCCACATGATGTAGGCCTATGGACTGAACAAGAAACCACCAAAAATGTTAACCAGTCATCGTTCTCACAACACTGAGGACTAGGGTTGAGCGAAACGGGTCGAACATTTTCAAAAGTCGCCGACTTTTGGCTAAGTCGGGGTTTCATGAAACCCGATCCGACCCCTGTGCGGGGTCGGCCATGTGGTACGCGACTTTCGCGCCAAAGTCGCGTTTCAATGACGTGAAAAGCGCCATTTCTCAGCCAATGAAGGTAAACGCAGAGTGTGGGCAGCGTGATGACATAGGTCCTGGTCCCCACCATCTTAGAGAAGGGCATTGCAGTGATTGGCTTGCTGTCTGCGACGTCACAGGGGCTATAAAGAGGCGTTCCCGCCGACCGCCATCTTACTGCTGCTGATCTGAGCTTAGGGAGAGGTTGCTGCCGCTTTGTCAGAAGCAGGGATAGCGTTAGGCAGGGTCCATTAACCACAAAACCGCTTGTGCTGCAGCGATTTGCACTGTCCAACACCACCCTCGGTGTGCAGGGACAGTGGAAGTTTTTTTTTTTTTTTTTTTCCCCTCAGCGCTGTAGCTCATTGGGCTGCCCTAGAAGGCTCCCTGATAGCTGCATTGCTGTGTGTACGCCGCTGTGCAAACCAACTGCTTTTTTCAAAGCACAAATCCTCTTGTTCCTTCCTTTCTGCACAGCTATCTTTTTTGTTTGTCCACACTTTTTATTTCATTTGTGCATCAGTCCACTCCTTATTGCTGCCTGCCATACCTGGCTGAGATTACTGCAGGCAGGGAGATAGTAGCTGCCTGCCATACCTGGCTGAGATTACTGCAGGCAGGGAGATAGTAATTGTAGGACATTCCCTGTTTTTTTTTTTTTTTTTTTTTGGTGGGAGATTAAGATTGGCAATTTGGCATTTCTGCTAGAGTGCCATCCCTGTGTGTGCCATCTCTCTCACATAGTGGGCCATAGAAAGCCTTTTCATTTTTCTGTATATTTTTTGTGGGGTGTATAAATTCTCCCTGATAAAAATACAGTGGGAGATTAATATTGGCCTTTGGGCTTGTGTGCCAGTCCTGAGTGTGCCATCTCTCTCACAAATAGTGGGCCATAGAAAGCCTATTTTATTTTTTTTTGGGTTTTATAAATTCTCCCTGAAAAAAAGGGAGATTAATATTGGCCTCTGGGCTTGTGTGCCAGTTGTGAGCGTGCCATCTGTGCCAGTCCTGAGCGTGCCATCTCTCTCACAAATAGTGGGCCATAGAAAGCCTATTTAATTTTTTTTTTGGTTTTGTAAATTCTCCCTGAAAAAAAGGGAGATTAATATTGGCCTCTGGGCTTGTGTGCCAGTTGTGAGCGTGCCATCTGTGCCAGTCCTGAGCGTGCCATCTCTCTCACAAATAGTGGGCCATAGAAAGCCTATTTAATTTTTTTTTTGGTTTTATAAATTTTCCCTGAAAAAAGGGAGATTAATATTGGCCTCTGGGCTTGTGTGCCAGTTGTGAGCGTGCCATCTGTGCCAGTCCTGAGCGTGCCATCTCTCTCACAAATAGTGGGCCATAGAAAGCCTATTTAATTTTTTTTTTGGTTTTATAAATTTTCCCTGAAAAAAGGGAGATTAATATTGGCCTCTGGGCTTGTGTGCCAGTTGTGAGCGTGCCATCTGTGCCAGTCCTGAGCGTGCCATCTCTCTCACAAATAGTGGGCCATAGAAAGCCTATTTAAATATTTTTTTGGTTTTATAAATTCTCCCAGAAAAAAAGGGAGATTAATATTGGCCTCTGGGCTTCTGTGCCAGTCCTGAGCGTGCCATCTGTGCCAGTCCTGAGCGTCCCATCTCTCTCACAAATAGTGGGCCATAGAAAGCCTATTTTTTTTTTGGGGGGGGTTTTAGAAATTCTCCCTGGAAAAAAAAAGGGAGATTAATATTGCCCTTTGGGCTTGTGTGCCAGTACTAAGCGTTCCATCTCTCTCTCTCTCTCAGTCAGTGGGCCATAGAACGCCTATTTTTGGTTTTATTTGTTTTCTAAATTCTCCCTGAAAAAATCATTTTATTTTATTTGGTTTCTAAATTCTTCCTGATAAAATCATATTTTTTTTATTATTTTTTTTTCTAAAGTCTCCCTGAAAAAAAAAAAAAAAAAAAAAAAAACAGTGGGAGATTAATATTGGCCTTTCTGCTTGTGTGCCAGTCTTGACTCCTGGGTGCGTCATCTCTCAGTCAGTGGGCCATAGAACGCCTATTTTTGGTTTTATTTGTTTTATAAATTCTCCCTGAAAAAATCATTTTATTTTATTTGGTTTCTAAATTCTTCCTGATAAAATCATATTTTTTTTATTATTTTTTTTTCTAAAGTCTCCCTGAAAAAAAAAAAAAAAAAAAAACAGTGGGAGATTAATATTGGCCTTTCTGCTTGTGTGCCAGTCTTGACTCCTGGGTGTGCCATCTCTCTCTCTCTCTCTCTCTCTCTCTCCAATTGTGGTCCATAGAAAGCCTATATTTTTTTTTCTTGATTTGGGTTCCAAAATCTACCAGAGAAAATAACTACATCAATCATTGGTAGAAAAATATTGGCCTCTGGGCTTGTGTGCCACTCCTGACTCCTGTGTGCGTCATCTCTCAGTCAGTGGGCCATAGAACGCCTATTTTTGTTTTTATTTGTTTTATAAATTCTCCCTGAAAAAATCATTTTATTTTATTTGGTTTCTAAATTCTTCCTGATAAAATCATATTTTTTTTATTATTTTTTTTTCTAAAGTCTCCCTGAAAAAAAAAAAAAAAAAACAACCAAAAAAAAACAGTGGGAGATTAATATTGGCCTTTCTGCTTGTGTGCCAGTCTTGACTCCTGGGTGTGCCATCTCTCTCACAAATAGTGGGCCATAGAAAGCCTATTTTATTTTTTTTTGGGTTTTATAAATTCTCCCTGAAAAAAAGGGAGATTAATATTGGCCTCTGGGCTTGTGTGCCAGTTGTGAGCGTGCCATCTGTGCCAGTCCTGAGCGTGCCATCTCTCTCACAAATAGTGGGCCATAGAAAGCCTATTTTATTTTTTTTTTGGTTTTATAAATTCTCCCTGAAAAAAAGGGAGATTAATATTGGCCTCTGGGCTTGTGTGCCAGTTGTGAGCGTGCCATCTGTGCCAGTCCTGAGCGTGCCATCTCTCTCACAAATAGTGGGCCATAGAAAGCCTATTTAATTTTTTTTTTGGTTTTATAAATTTTCCCTGAAAAAAGGGAGATTAATATTGGCCTCTGGGCTTGTGTGCCAGTTGTGAGCGTGCCATCTGTGCCAGTCCTGAGCGTGCCATCTCTCTCACAAATAGTGGGCCATAGAAAGCCTATTTAATTTTTTTTTTGGTTTTATAATTTTTCCCTGAAAAAAGGGAGATTAATATTGGCCTCTGGGCTTGTGTGCCAGTTGTGAGCGTGCCATCTGTGCCAGTCCTGAGCGTGCCATCTCTCTCACAAATAGTGGGCCATAGAAAGCCTATTTAAATATTTTTTTGGTTTTATAAATTCTCCCAGAAAAAAAGGGAGATTAATATTGGCCTCTGGGCTTCTGTGCCAGTCCTGAGCGTGCCATCTGTGCCAGTCCTGAGCGTCCCATCTCTCTCACAAATAGTGGGCCATAGAAAGCCTATTTTTTTTTTGGGGGGGGTTTTAGAAATTCTCCCTGGAAAAAAAAGGGAGATTAATATTGCCCTTTGGGCTTGTGTGCCAGTACTAAGCGTTCCATCTCTCTCTCTCTCTCAGTCAGTGGGCCATAGAACGCCTATTTTTGGTTTTATTTGTTTTCTAAATTCTCCCTGAAAAAATCATTTTATTTTATTTGGTTTCTAAATTCTTCCTGATAAAATCATATTTTTTTTATTATTTTTTTTTCTAAAGTCTCCCTGAAAAAAAAAAAAAAAAAAAAAAAAACAGTGGGAGATTAATATTGGCCTTTCTGCTTGTGTGCCAGTCTTGACTCCTGGGTGCGTCATCTCTCAGTCAGTGGGCCATAGAACGCCTATTTTTGGTTTTATTTGTTTTATAAATTCTCCCTGAAAAAATCATTTTATTTTATTTGGTTTCTAAATTCTTCCTGATAAAATCATATTTTTTTTATTATTTTTTTTTCTAAAGTCTCCCTGAAAAAAAAAAAAAAAAAAAAAACAGTGGGAGATTAATATTGGCCTTTCTGCTTGTGTGCCAGTCTTGACTCCTGGGTGTGCCATCTCTCTCTCTCTCTCTCTCTCTCCAATTGTGGTCCATAGAAAGCCTATATTTTTTTCCTTGATTTGGGTTCCAAAATCTACCAGAGAAAATAACTACATCAATCATTGGTAGAAAAATATTGGCCTCTGGGCTTGTGTGCCACTCCTGACTCCTGTGTGCGTCATCTCTCAGTCAGTGGGCCATAGAACGCCTATTTTTGGTTTTATTTGTTTTATAAATTCTCCCTGAAAAAATCATTTTATTTTATTTGGTTTCTAAATTCTTCCTGATAAAATCATATTTTTTTTATTATTTTTTTTTCTAAAGTCTCCCTGAAAAAAAAAAAAAAAACCAACCAAAAAAAACAGTGGGAGATTAATATTGGCCTTTCTGCTTGTGTGCCAGTCTTGACTCCTGGGTGTGCCATCTCTCTCTCTCTCTCTCTCTCTCTCTCCAATTGTGGTCCATAGAAAGCCTATATTTTTTTTCCTTGATTTGGGTTCCAAAATCTACCAGAGAAAATAACTCCATCAATCATTGGTAGAAAAATATTGGCCTCTGGGCTTGTGTGCCACTCCTGATTCCTGTGTGCGTCATCTCTCAGTCAGTGGGCCATAGAACGCCTATTTTTGTTTTTATTTGTTTTATAAATTCTCCCTGAAAAAATCATTTTATTTTATTTGGTTTCTAAATTCTTCCTGATAAAATCATATTTTTTTTATTATTTTTTTTTCTAAAGTCTCCCTGAAAAAAAAAAAAAAAAAACAACCAAAAAAAACAGTGGGAGATTAATATTGGCCTTTCTGCTTGTGTGCCAGTCTTGACTCCTGGGTGTGCCATCTCTCTCTCTCTCTCTCTCTCCAATTGTGGTCCATAGAAAGCCTATATTTTTTTTCCTTGATTTGGGTTCCAAAATCTACCAGAGAAAATAACTCCATCAATCATTGGTAGAAAAATATTGGCCTCTGGGCTTGTGTGCCACTCCTAATTCCTGTGTGCGTCATCTCTCACTCAGTGGCCCATAGAAAGCATATAGTTTGTTACATTTGTTTTCTAAATTCTCCCTGCAAAAATCTATTTTTTTTTGGGGGGGGGGTTTCTAAAGTGTTCCTGAAAAAAATAAAAATAAAAAAAAAATAATAGTGTGACATTAATATTAACATTTGTGCTTCAGTGACAGTCCTGCGTGTGGGGCATCTCTCTAATTTGCAGCCACCAAAAAAAGAGTGTGTAACATTGGGCCTGATTTTCGCTGTGGTCTCACCAACCTGTAAAGGGGTAGCTAAATCATACTGAAGTTATAGCTCACCGTGTAAGTTGTGTGACTGCAACAAATAACGTTAGTTTGGTTACGTTTTTAAAACAATGAGGAAGTCTAGTGGAAGAGGTCGTGGCCGGGGGCGTTCATTGTCAGCTGGTAATGAGGGTAGTGGTAGTGGTGGAGCATCAGGTGGTCGTGGGGAAAAAAATATTGCACCTAAGTCTGGAGCTGTGGAGCCAGGTTCGTCGTCCGGCTACACAAGGCCTCGAACGCTCCCTTTTCTGGGATTAGGAAAACCGCTTTTAAAGCCGGAGCAGCAAGAGCAAGTTTTGGCTTATCTTGCTGACTCAGCCTCTAGCTCTTTTGCCTCCTCTCGTGAAACTGGTAAAAGTAAAAGCAGCGCGTCGTTAGTGGATGTTCACGGTCAGGGACAAGTCACTTCCTTGTCCTCTTCAGCAAAAACAACAACAGAGAAGAATGCAGCAGGCGACACAACGGGTTACTCCATGGAGCTCTTTACACATACCGTCCCTGGCTTAGAAAGTGAAGCAGTTAACAGTCCATGCCCATTACAAATTGAATCTGACATGGAGTGCACTGACGCACAGCCACAGCCAGACTACTATGCTGGTCCTTTGACTCAGACCACAACATTGCCCTCGCAGGGTGCTGATCAAGAATCAGACCCTGATGAGACTATGTTGCCCCATCACGAACGCTATACCACCGAACGACACGGTGACACAGACAAAGTTGCGCAGGAGGTACAAGAAGAGTTATTAGATGACCCAGTTCTTGACCCCGATTGGCAGCCATTGGGGGAACAGGGTGCAGGCGGCAGCAGTTCTGAAGCAGAGGAGGAGGAGGGGCCGCAGCAGGCATCAACATCGCCACAGGTTCCATCTGCCGGGCCCGTATCTTGCCCAAAACGCGTGGCAAAGCCAAAACCTGGTGGAGGACAGCGTGGCCATCCGGTTAAAGCTCAGTCTGCAATGCCTGAAAAGGTATCCGATGCTAGAAAGAGTGCAGTCTGGCATTTTTTTAAACAACATCCAATTGATCAGCGCAAAGTCATCTGTCAAAAATGTTCTACTTCCTTAAGCAGAGGTCAGAATCTGAAAAGTCTCAATACTAGTTGCATGCATAGACATTTAACCACCATGCATTTGAAAGCTTGGACTAACTACCAAACGTCCCTTAAGGTTGTTGCACCCTCGGCCAATGAAGCTAGTCATCAACGCAACATCCCTTCCGGCAGTGTAGGACCACCATTTAGCGCACCACCTGCTGTATCTGTGCAGGTATCTTTGCCAGGCCAAAGCAGTCAGGGTCAGGGAATCACCAGTTTCGTAGTAGGAAACACTGCATCTAGGGCACCGGCGGCAACAATACCATCTCCCACCGTCTCTCAGTCTGCCATGTCCACCGGCACCCCCGCTAGTTCCACGATCTCCATCTCTCCAGTCCAGCTCACCCTACATGAGACTATGGTTAGAAAAAGGAAATACTTAGCCTCGCATCCGCGTACACAGGGTTTGAACGCCCACATAGCTAGACTAATCTCGTTAGAGATGATGCCCTACCGGTTAGTTGAAAGCGAAGCTTTCAAAGACCTGATGGACTACGCTGTACCACGCTACGAGCTACCCAGTCGACACTTTTTTTCCAGAAAAGCCATCCCAGCCCTCCACCAGCATGTTAAAGAGCGCATCGTCCATGCACTCAGGCAATCTGTGAGCACAAAGGTGCACCTGACAACAGATGCATGGACCAGTAGGCATGGCCAGGGACGTTACGTGTCCATCACGGCACACTGGGTAAATGTGGTGGATTCAGGGTCCACAGGGGACAGCAAGTTTGGGACAGTTCTGCCTAGCCCACGGTCTAGTAAACAGTTGTCTGTAGCCGTTCGCACCCCCTCCTCCTCCTCCTCCTCCTCGTCCTCCTGCAGAAGCAAGAGTTCGTCCACAGACCGCAGTCGCACAAACACTCCATCCGCACCTGCCACTGTTGCACACCAGGTCTCCCATTATGGGGCAGCTACTGGCATACGTCAGCAGGCTGTATTGGCTATGAAGTGTTTGGGCGACAATAGACACACCGCGGAAGTTCTGTCCGAGTTCTTGCAGCAAGAAACGCAGTCGTGGCTGGGCACTGTAGATCTTGAGGCAGGCAAGGTAGTGAGTGATAACGGAAGGAATTTCATGGCTGCCATCTCCCTTTCCCAACTGAAACACATTCCTTGCCTGGCTCACACCTTAAACCTGGTGGTGCAGTGCTTCCTGAAAAGTTATCCGGGGTTATCCGACCTGCTCCTCAAAGTGCGTGGACTTTGCGCACATATCCGCCGTTCGCCTGTACACTCCAGCCGTATGCAGACCTATCAGCGTTCTTTGAACCTTCCCCAGCATCGCCTAATCATAGACGTTGCAACAAGGTGGAACTCAACACTGCACATGCTTCAGAGACTGTGCGAACAGAGGCGGGCTGTTATGTTTTTGTGGGAGGATACACATACACGGGCAGGCAGTAGGATGGCAGACATGGAGTTGTCAGGTGTGCAGTGGTCGAAGATTCAAGACATGTGTCAAGTCCTTCAGTGTTTTGAGGAATGCACATGGCTGGTTAGTGCAGACAACGCCATAATAAGCATGAGCATCCCCCTAATGCGTCTGCTGATGCAAAGTTTGACGCACATAAAGGATCAGGCGTCTGCACCAGAGGAAGAGGAAAGCCTTGATGACAGTCAGCGATTGTCTGGTCAGGGCAGTGTACATGACGAGGTACCGGGCGAAGAGGAGGTGGAGGATGAGGAGGATGATGGGGATGAGTATATTTTTAATGAGGAAGCTTTCCCGGGGGCACGGGAAATTGGTGGCGTGGCAAGGCCGGGTTCTGGTTTTTTGAGGGACACAAGTGACGTAGATTTGCCTGCAACTGCCCCTCAACCAAGCACAACCGCAGATTTGACAACGGGAACTTTGGCCCACATGGCGGATTATGCCTTGCGTATCCTCAAAAGGGACACACGCATTACAAAAATGATGAACGATGACGATTACTGGTTGGCCTGCCTCCTTGATCCTCGCTATAAAGGCAAATTGCAAAATATTATGCCACATGAGAACTTGGAACTAATATTAGCAACAAAACAATCAACTCTTGTTGACCGTTTGCTTCTGGCATTCCCTGCACACAGCGCCCGTGATCGTTCTCACACGAGCTCCAGGGGCCAGCAGACCAGAGGTGTTAGAGGGGCAGAAATCAGAAGTGGCGTTGGCCAGAGGGGTTTTCTGACCAGGTTGTGGAGTGATTTTTCTATGACCGCAGACAGGACAGGTACTGCAGCATCAATTCAAAGTGACAGGAGACAACATTTGTCCAGTATGGTTACAAACTATTTTTCATCCCTTATCGACGTTCTCCCTCAACCGTCATTCCCATTTGATTACTGGGCATCCAAATTAGACACCTGGCCAGAATTGGCAGAATATGCATTGCAGGAGCTTGCTTGCCCGGCAGCTAGTGTCCTATCAGAAAGAGTATTCAGTGCTGCAGGTTCAATACTAACAGAAAAAAGGACTCGTCTGGCTACCCAAAATGTAGATGATCTAACCTTCATTAAAATGAACCACAACTGGATTTCAAAATCTTTTGCCCCACCCTGCCCGGCTGACACCTAGCTTTCCTATGAAAAGGTCTTGCCTGTGGACTATTCTGAATGACTTTTCCAATCTCGTAATTTTCTTCACCTGATTGTCCAGCATACGACATGTTTCCACCTCACGAAATGGCCAAACTCCCCACACGGGGCCGTGCTATCGCCACTTTGCGCTTGGACCCTTGAGAGTGCTGTTTGTCTGAAGAGGTGGGTGTGGCCGCTTTTGGTCGACGGCACTGCCACTGGGTCCCTCATAGTACAATAAAGTGTCTCTGGCGGTGGTGGTGCGCACCCAACGTCAGACACACCGTTGTAATATGAGGGGCCCTGTGCCTGTACCGCCGGCCACAAGACAGTTCCCCCCCCCAGCTCAAACAGTGCTCTACCACTACCAAAATTATCTCTCACAGCTTCACCAATGTGTAGTCTAGGCGCTGACATCCTTCAATGCCTGGCACTGACAATACCATTGTTTTGACATTTTTGTTATGTTAGGCCTTCGAAGCCTGTCTGCGGTCCCTTCTTTCTACAACTACTACACTGACCAGGCCACTGCTGGCCGTGTTACCCTGGAACCAATTTAAAAGTGCCTACAGTCAGCCCAATTTTGTTATGTTAGGCCTTCGAAGACTGTCTGCCGTCACTCCTTCCACTAGACTTCCACTGACCATACACTGCTGCCCATGTACCCCTGGAACCAATTTAAAGTGCCTACAGCCAGCCCAATTTTGTTATGTTAGGCCTTGGAAGCCTGTCTGCGGTCACTCCTTCCACTAGACTTCCACTGACCAGACCACTGCTGCCCGTGTACCCCTGGAACCAATTTAAAAGTGCCTACAGCCAGCCCAAGTTTGTTATGTTAGGCCTTCGAAGCCTGTCTGCGGTCACTCCTTCCACTAGACTTCCACTGACCATACACTGCTGCCCATGTACCCCTGGAACAAATTTAAAAGTGCCTACAGCCAGCCCAAGTTTGTTATGTTAGGCCTTGGAAGCCTGTCTGCGGTCACTCCTTCCACTAGACTTCCACTGACCAGACCACTGCTGCCCGTGTACCCCTGGAACCAATTTAAAAGTGCCTACAGCCAGCCCAAGTTTGTTATGTTAGGCCTTGGAAGCCTGTCTGCGGTCACTCCTTCCACTAGACTTCCACTGACCAGACCACTGCTGCCCGTGTACCCCTGGAACCAATTTAAAAGTGCCTACAGCCAGCCCAAGTTTGTTATGTTAGGCCTTGGAAGCCTGTCTGCGGTCACTCCTTCCACTAGACTTCCACTGACCAGACCACTGCTGCCCGTGTACCCCTGGAACCAATTTAAAAGTGCCTACAGCCAGCCCAAGTTTGTTATGTTAGGCCTTGGAAGCCTGTCTGCGGTCACTCCTTCCACTAGACTTCCACTGACCAGACCACTGCTGCCCGTGTACCCCTGGAACCAATTTAAAAGTGCCTACAGCCAGCCCAAGTTTGTTATGTTAGGCCTTGGAAGCCTGTCTGCGGTCACTCCTTCCACTAGACTTCCACTGACCATACACTGCTGCCCATGTACCCCTGGAACAAATTTAAAAGTGCCTACAGCCAGCCCAAGTTTGTTATGTTAGGCCTTCGAAGCCTGTCTGCGTCCCGTTCTTTCAACTACAACTACACTGACCAGGCCACTGATGGCCGTGTTCCCTTGGAACCAATTTTAACTTGCCTACAGCCAGCCCTATGTTATTATGTTAGGCCTTCGAAGCCTGTCTGCGGTCACTCCTTCCACTAGACTTCCACTGACCATACACTGCTGCCCATGTACCCCTGGAACCAATTTAAAGTGCCTACAGCCAGCCCAATTTTGTTATGTTAGGCCTTGGAAGCCTGTCTGCGGTCACTCCTTCCACTAGACTTCCACTGACCAGACCACTGCTGCCCGTGTACCCCTGGAACCAATTTAAAAGTGCCTACAGCCAGCCCAAGTTTGTTATGTTAGGCCTTGGAAGCCTGTCTGCGGTCACTCCTTCCACTAGACTTCCACTGACCAGACCACTGCTGCCCGTGTACCCCTGGAACCAATTTAAAAGTGCCTACAGCCAGCCCAAGTTTGTTATGTTAGGCCTTGGAAGCCTGTCTGCGGTCACTCCTTCCACTAGACTTCCACTGACCAGACCACTGCTGCCCGTGTACCCCTGGAACCAATTTAAAAGTGCCTACAGCCAGCCCAAGTTTGTTATGTTAGGCCTTGGAAGCCTGTCTGCGGTCACTCCTTCCACTAGACTTCCACTGACCAGACCACTGCTGCCCGTGTACCCCTGGAACCAATTTAAAAGTGCCTACAGCCAGCCCAAGTTTGTTATGTTAGGCCTTCGAAGCCTGTCTGCGGTCACTCCTTCCACTAGACTTCCACTGACCATACACTGCTGCCCATGTACCCCTGGAACAAATTTAAAAGTGCCTACAGCCAGCCCAAGTTTGTTATGTTAGGCCTTCGAAGCCTGTCTGCGTCCCGTTCTTTCAACTACAACTACACTGACCAGGCCACTGATGGCCGTGTTCCCTTGGAACCAATTTTAACTTGCCTACAGCCAGCCCTATGTTATTATGTTAGGCCTTCGAAGCCTGTCTGCGGTCACTCCTTCCACTAGACTTCCACTGACCATACACTGCTGCCCATGTACCCCTGGAACCAATTTAAAGTGCCTACAGCCAGCCCAATTTTGTTATGTTAGGCCTTGGAAGCCTGTCTGCGGTCACTCCTTCCACTAGACTTCCACTGACCAGACCACTGCTGCCCGTGTACCCCTGGAACCAATTTAAAAGTGCCTACAGCCAGCCCAAGTTTGTTATGTTAGGCCTTCGAAGCCTGTCTGCGGTCACTCCTTCCACTAGACTTCCACTGACCAGACCACTGCTGCCCGTGTACCCCTGGAACCAATTTAAAAGTGCCTACAGCCAGCCCAAGTTTGTTATGTTAGGCCTTGGAAGCCTGTCTGCGGTCACTCCTTCCACTAGACTTCCACTGACCAGACCACTGCTGCCCGTGTACCCCTGGAACCAATTTAAAAGTGCCTACAGCCAGCCCAAGTTTGTTATGTTAGGCCTTCGAAGCCTGTCTGCGGTCACTCCTTCCACTAGACTTCCACTGACCATACACTGCTGCCCATGTACCCCTGGAACAAATTTAAAAGTGCCTACAGCCAGCCCAAGTTTGTTATGTTAGGCCTTCGAAGCCTGTCTGCGTCCCGTTCTTTCAACTACAACTACACTGACCAGGCCACTGATGGCCGTGTTCCCTTGGAACCAATTTTAACTTGCCTACAGCCAGCCCTATGTTATTATGTTAGGCCTTGGAAGCCTGTCTGCGGTCACTCCTTCCACTAGACTTCCACAGACCAGACCACTGCTGCCCTTGTACCCCTGGAACCAATTTAAAAGTGCCTACAGCCAGCCCAAGTTTGTTATGTTAGGCCTTGGAAGCCTGTCTGCGGTCACTCCTTCCACTAGACTTCCACTGACCAGACCACTGCTGCCCGTGTACCCCTGGAACCAATTTAAAAGTGCCTACAGCCAGCCCAAGTTTGTTATGTTAGGCCTTGGAAGCCTGTCTGCGGTCACTCCTTCCACTAGACTTCCACTGACCATACACTGCTGCCCATGTACCCCTGGAACAAATTTAAAAGTGCCTACAGCCAGCCCAAGTTTGTTATGTTAGGCCTTCGAAGCCTGTCTGCGTCCCGTTCTTTCAACTACAACTACACTGACCAGGCCACTGATGGCCGTGTTCCCTTGGAACCAATTTTAACTTGCCTACAGCCAGCCCTATGTTATTATGTTAGGCCTTCGAAGCCTGTCTGCGTCCCGTTCTTTCAACTACAACTACACTGACCAGGCCACTGATGGCCGTGTTCCCCTGGAACCAATTTTAACTTGCCTACAGCCAGCCCAATGTTAGGCCTTTGATGCCTGTCTGCCGTCAATCCTTCCACTAGGCCTCCACTGACCTGTCTATTGCTGCCCGTGTACCCCTTGAACCAACATCATTAAATATAAAAAAAATTAATTTGATTAAAAAAAATAAGATCGTGTTGAGATCTCAAATGCAGACATTTTAACAATCAAAACAAACACACAACAAATATCTGGAACTGTACTACAAAGGTCCAACAGCTACAATTTCTTTCTCCTGCAAGAAGTTAACTGAAAGTTTTTTGGAGTTGTTAACACAGATATGGCATCCACCGAGTGTTGTCCTGTCGCGTCTCCTTTAAATTATTTCCAATAAGATGTTAAACTATTAATTTAATAAAATCAATAATTAAAAAAATAATTGAGTAAGTCAAAAGCACATTGCAAATAAACATTAATTACAAATCAAGAAGCATGGCGCGTCCGAGGGTGAGTAGATACCGAATAAGAATATAATCACCCTCGGACGCGCAATGCTTATTTACAACAGCCTTCCTTCCTAAGAATCAGCCCTTCCGTGGTGTAGAGAGAGGTTGTGTTACACTCCAAGGTGTTCCCCAGGTTGCCTTTCCTGAGCTTCGATCTTCCGGCTCTCGTTTAGTAGCTGTTGGAAACTACGCTGCATTAGGCCTACTAATTGTGTATGGGTGAAACAGTGGCGCATCTGCGGTCCCTCCTTCCACTAGGCCTCCACTGACCTGTCTACTGCGGCCCGTGTACCCCTTGAACCAACCTAATAAAATATTTAAAAAATTAATTTGATTATAAAAAATAAGATCGTGTTGAGATCTCAAATGCAGACATTTTAACAATCAAAACAAACACACAACAAATATCTGGAACTGTACTACAAAGGTCCAACAGCTACAATTTCTTTCTCCTGCAAGAAGTTAACTGAAAGTTTTTTGGAGTTGTTAACACAGATATGGCATCCACCGAGTGTTGTCCTGTCGCGTCTCCTTTAAATTATTTCCAATAAGATGTTAAACTATTAATTTAATAAAATCAATAATTAAAAAAATAATTGAGTAAGTCAAAAGCACATTGCAAATAAACATTAATTACAAATCAAGAAGCATGGCGCGTCCGAGGGTGAGTAGATACCGAATAAGAATATAATCACCCTCGGACGCGCAATGCTTATTTACAACAGCCTTCCTTCCTAAGAATCAGCCCTTCCGTGGTGTAGAGAGAGGTTGTGTTACACTCCAAGGTGTTCCCCAGGTTGCCTTTCCTGAGCTTCGATCTTCCGGCTCTCGTTTAGTAGCTGTTGGAAACTACGCTGCATTAGGCCTACTAATTGTGTATGGGGTGTAGAGACAGGTTGTGTTACACTCCAAGGTTTTCACCAGGTTGCCTTTCCTGAGCTTCGATCTTCATGCTCTCGTTTAGTAGGTGTCGGAAAGTAGGCTGCATTAGGCCTACAAATTGGGTATGGGGTGGAGAGAGATGGTGTGTTACACTCCAAGGTGTTCCCCAGGTTTCCTTGCCATTGCTTCGGTCTTCCGACTCTCGTTTAGTAGTTGTAGAAAAGTACACAGCATTAGGCCTACAAAATGGGTATGGGGTGGAGAGAGATGGTGTGTTACACTCCAAGGTGTTCCCCAGGTTGCCTTTCCTGAGCTTCGATCTTCATGCTCTCGTTTAGTAGGTGTCGGAAAGTAGGCTGCATTAGGCCTACAAATTGGGTATGGGGTGGAGAGAGATGGTGTGTTACACTCCAAGGTGTTCCCCAGGTTTCCTTGCCATTGCTTCGGTCTTCCGACTCTCGTTTAGTAGTTGTAGAAAAGTACACAGCATTAGGCCTACTAAATGGGTATGGGGTGGAGAGAGATGGTGTGTTACACTCCAAGGTGTTCCCCAGGTTGCCTTTCCTGAGCTTCGATCTTCATGCTCTCGTTTAGTAGGTGTCGGAAAGTAGGCTGCATTAGGCCTAAAAAATGGGGAATGGGGTGGAGAGAGATGGTGTGTTACACTCCAAGGTGTTCCCCAGGTTTCCTTGCCATTGCTTCGGTCTTCCGACTCTCGTTTAGTAGTTGTAGAAAAGTACACTGCATTAGGCCTAAAAAATGGGTATGGGGTGGAGAGAGATGGTGTGTTACACTCCAAGGTGTTCCCCAGGTTGCCTTTCCTGAGCTTCGATCTTCATGCTCTCGTTTAGTAGGTGTCGGAAAGTAGGCTGCATTAGGCCTACAAATTGGGTATGGGGTGGAGAGAGATGGTGTGTTACACTCCAAGGTGTTCCCCAGGTTTCCTTGCCATTGCTTCGGTCTTCCGACTCTCGTTTAGTAGTTGTAGAAAAGTACACAGCATTAGGCCTACAAAATGGGTATGGGGTGGAGAGAGATGGTGTGTTACACTCCAAGGTGTTCCCCAGGTTGCCTTTCCTGAGCTTCTATCTTCAGGCTCTCATTAAATTGTGGTTAAATGGAACAACTGCATTTGGCGTACTAGTTGGTTTGGGGCCTACTATCGGTGTCTGCCACTCCTTGCTGTTCTCCTGGTTTCCTGTCCTGAAATACCATTTTCAGCCTCTCGTTAAGTAGTTGTTAATGTTAGACTGCATTTGGCCTACTAGTTGGGTTGGGGCCTACTATCGGTGTCTGCCACTCCTTGCTGTTCTCCTCCACTGAACAAAGCTATGCCGCCTGTTTACTACGGTTGCCAATTTTGAACTGCATTTCGACTACTTACTGATTTGGCCCTACTCTCTGTGTCAGCCTCTCATTCCAGTTGTCCTCCACTGCAATGCCCCCTGGTTATTCCTGTGTTACCAATTTTGAACTGCATTTAGCCCACTTTCTTCTTTGGGCCTATATCTGTGTTTCCACTTCATCGTGCCCATTGCCCAGCCAGTGATAGATGAGTCTGCTGGTACATTGACCCATAACGCAACATTCCCCGTGCACGCTACACAACAACATTGTGACCCTGCTGAAAGTCAGGTTGCTCTTCCCGCATACCATACCACCTTACACGGGGACAAAGAGGAAGGTGCAGATGAAAGTGCAGGTTCCTTCATCAGGTGGGGGGAGGAATACTAGTTGGCGACGTCACTGGCACAGGGCCTCTCATAGTACGCAAAAGTGTTGCTGCCGGTGGGAGGCGCCCCCGCCGTGCAAACACACCGCTGTACTTTGAGGGGCCCTGTGCCAGTGCCAATGCCAACGAGTGGGCCCCCCCTGCTTGCTCAGGTTCACAGCACTTGCAAAGTTGAAATACTTACCTCTCCCTGCTCCACTGCCGTGACGTGGTCCAGATTTCCTGGGCCCACTAATTACTTGAACCAGCCCTACCCCCCACAACTTTAGCCAAATGACCCCCAATTTCAAATGCCTTCCAATTATTATAAGGTAAATTACACTTGACAAGCTTCATTAAGAAGAATGGATGGTTTTGACATTAAAATGGGCACTCTAGGTGTTTTCCTGGCCCCCACTCACTGCCGACTATGCTGCCCCATTGACTTGCATTGGGTTTCGTGTTTCGGTCGATCCCGACTTTACGTCATAATCGGCCGATTTCACTCGACCCGACTTTGGACATAGTCGGGTTTCGCAAAACCCGGCTCGACTCTAAAAAGGTCAAGGTCGCTCAACTCTACTGAGGACCAGTCATTCGAAATGACTTCTCCATGCATTTTATGCATTGGTAAAAGCACTATGATGAAAAGTGTGATATGTTTTCAGGTATCTCCTATACTAATAGAGCCACATGCTCACCGGTTTGCCACATGATGTAGGCCTATGGACTGAACAAGAAACCACCAAAAATTTTAACCAGTCATCGTTCTCACAACACTGAGGACCAGTCATTCGAAATGACTTCTCCATGCATTTTATGCATTGGTAAAAGCACTATGATGAAAAGTGTGATATGTTTTCAGGCATCTCCTATACTAATAGAGCCACATGCTCACCGGTTTGCCACATGATGTAGGCCTATGGACTGAACAAGAAACCACCAAAAATTTTAACCAGTCATCGTTCTCACAACACTGAGGACCAGTCATTCGAAATGACTTCTCCATGCATTTTATGCATTGGTAAAAGCACTATGATGAAAAGTGTGATATGTTTTCAGGTATCTCCTATACTAATAGAGCCACATGCTCACCGGTTTGCCACATGATGTAGGCCTATGGACTGAACAAGAAACCACCAAAAATTTTAACCAGTCATCGTTCTCACAACACTGAGGACCAGTCATTCGAAATGACTTCTCCATGCATTTTATGCATTGGTAAAAGCACTATGATGAAAAGTGTGATATGTTTTCAGGTATCTCCTATACTAATAGAGCCACATGCTCACCGGTTTGCCACATGATGTAGGCCTATGGACTGAACAAGAAACCACCAAAAATTTTAACCAATCATCGTTCTCACAACACTGAGGACCAGTCATTCGAAATGACTTCTCCATGCATTTTATGCATTGGTAAAAGCACTATGATGAAAAGTGTGATATGTTTTCAGGTATCTCCTATACTAATAGAGCCACATGCTCACCGGTTTGCCACATGATGTAGGCCTATGGACTGAACAAGAAACCACCAAAAATTTTAACCAGTCATCGTTCTCACAACACTGAGGACCAGTCATTCGAAATGACTTCTCCATGCATTTTATGCATTGGTAAAAGCACTATGATGAAAAGTGTGATATGTTTTCAGATATCTCCTATACTAATAGAGCCACATGCTCACCGGTTTGCCACATGATGTAGGCCTATGGACTGAACAAGATACCACCAAAAATTTTAACCAGTCATCGTTCTCACAACACTGAGGACCAGTCATTCGAAATGACTTCTCCATGCATTTTATGCATTGGTAAAAGCACTATGATGAAAAGTGTGATATGTTTTCAGGTATCTCCTATACTAATAGAGCCACATGCTCACCGGTTTGCCACATGATGTAGGCCTATGGACTGAACAAGAAACCACCAAAAATTTTAACCAGTCATCGTTCTCACAACACTGAGGACCAGTCATTCGAAATGACTTCTCCATGCATTTTATGCATTGGTAAAAGCACTATGATGAAAAGTGTGATATGTTTTCAGGTATCTCCTATACTAATAGAGCCACATGCTGTAGGCCTATGGACTGAACAAGAAACCACCAAAAATTTTAACCAGTCATCGTTCTCACAACACTGAGGACCAGTCATTCGAAATGACTTCTCCATGCATTTTATGCATTGGTAAAAGCACTATGATGAAAAGTGTGATATGTTTTCAGGTATCTCCTATACTAATAGAGCCACATGCTCACCGGTTTGCCACATGAGGTAGGCCTATGGACTGAACAAGAAACCACCAAAAATTTTAACCAGTCATCGTTCTCACAACACTGAGGACCAGTCATTCGAAATGACTTCTCCATGCATTTTATGCATTGGTAAAAGCACTATGATGAAAAGTGTGATATGTTTTCAGGTATCTCCTATACTAATAGAGCCACATGCTCACCGGTTTGCCACATGATGTAGGCCTATGGACTGAACAAGAAACCACCAAAAATTTTAACCAGTCATCGTTCTCACAACACTGAGGACCAGTCATTCGAAATGACTTCTCCATGCATTTTATGCATTGGTAAAAGCACTATGATGAAAAGTGTGATATGTTTTCAGGTATCTCCTATACTAATAGAGCCACATGCTGTAGGCCTATGGACTGAACAAGAAACCACCAAAAATTTTAACCAGTCATCGTTCTCACAACACTGAGGACCAGTCATTCGAAATGACTTCTCCATGCATTTTATGCATTGGTAAAAGCACTATGATGAAAAGTGTGATATGTTTTCAGGTATCTCCTATACTAATAGAGCCACATGCTCACCGGTTTGCCACATGAGGTAGGCCTATGGACTGAACAAGAAACCACCAAAAATTTTAACCAGTCATCGTTCTCACAACACTGAGGACCAGTCATTCGAAATGACTTCTCCATGCATTTTATGCATTGGTAAAAGCACTATGATGAAAAGTGTGATATGTTTTCAGGTATCTCCTATACTAATAGAGCCACATGCTCACCGGTTTGCCACATGATGTAGGCCTATGGACTGAACAAGAAACCACCAAAAATTTTAACCAGTCATCGTTCTCACAACACTGAGGACCAGTCATTCGAAATGACTTCTCCATGCATTTTATGCATTGGTAAAAGCACTATGATGAAAAGTGTGATATGTTTTCAGGCATCTCCTATACTAATAGAGCCACATGCTCACCGGTTTGCCACATGATGTAGGCCTATGGACTGAACAAGAAACCACCAAAAATTTTAACCAGTCATCGTTCTCACAACACTGAGGACCAGTCATTCGAAATGACTTCTCCATGCATTTTATGCATTGGTAAAAGCACTATGATGAAAAGTGTGATATGTTTTCAGGTATCTCCTATACTAATAGAGCCACATGCTCACCGGTTTGCCACATGATGTAGGCCTATGGACTGAACAAGAAACCACCAAAAATTTTAACCAGTCATCGTTCTCACAACACTGAGGACCAGTCATTCGAAATGACTTCTCCATGCATTTTATGCATTGGTAAAAGCACTATGATGAAAAGTGTGATATGTTTTCAGGTATCTCCTATACTAATAGAGCCACATGCTCACCGGTTTGCCACATGATGTAGGCCTATGGACTGAACAAGAAACCACCAAAAATTTTAACCAATCATCGTTCTCACAACACTGAGGACCAGTCATTCGAAATGACTTCTCCATGCATTTTATGCATTGGTAAAAGCACTATGATGAAAAGTGTGATATGTTTTCAGGTATCTCCTATACTAATAGAGCCACATGCTCACCGGTTTGCCACATGATGTAGGCCTATGGACTGAACAAGAAACCACCAAAAATTTTAACCAGTCATCGTTCTCACAACACTGAGGACCAGTCATTCGAAATGACTTCTCCATGCATTTTATGCATTGGTAAAAGCACTATGATGAAAAGTGTGATATGTTTTCAGATATCTCCTATACTAATAGAGCCACATGCTCACCGGTTTGCCACATGATGTAGGCCTATGGACTGAACAAGATACCACCAAAAATTTTAACCAGTCATCGTTCTCACAACACTGAGGACCAGTCATTCGAAATGACTTCTCCATGCATTTTATGCATTGGTAAAAGCACTATGATGAAAAGTGTGATATGTTTTCAGGTATCTCCTATACTAATAGAGCCACATGCTCACCGGTTTGCCACATGATGTAGGCCTATGGACTGAACAAGAAACCACCAAAAATTTTAACCAGTCATCGTTCTCACAACACTGAGGACCAGTCATTCGAAATGACTTCTCCATGCATTTTATGCATTGGTAAAAGCACTATGATGAAAAGTGTGATATGTTTTCAGGTATCTCCTATACTAATAGAGCCACATGCTGTAGGCCTATGGACTGAACAAGAAACCACCAAAAATTTTAACCAGTCATCGTTCTCACAACACTGAGGACCAGTCATTCGAAATGACT
>NW_027194276.1:0-31228 GCF_032444005.1 Ranitomeya imitator
TGGGCACAAGTGCAGGCTAGGCTTCAGGCCTGGGCACAAGTGCAGGCTAGGCTTAAGGCCTGGGCACAAGTGCAGTGCTGGCTAGGATCAAGGCAGGGGCCACAAGTGCCGGCTAGGCTTAAGGCATGGGCACAAGTGCCAGCCAGGCTTAAGGCCTAGGCACAAGTGCGGGCTAGGCTTAAGGCCTGGGCACAAGTGTGGGCTAGGCTTAAGGCCTGGGCACAAGTGCGGGCTAGGCTTAAGGCCTGGGCACAAGTGCGGGCTAGGCTTAAGGCCTGGCACAAGTGCGGGCTAGGCTTAAGGCCTGGGCACAAGTGCGGGCTAGGCTTAAGGCCTGGGCACAAGTGCGGGCTAGGCTTAAGGCCTGGGCACAAGTGCGGGCTAGGCTTAACGCCTGGGCACAAGTGCGGGCTAGGCTTAAGGCCTGGGCACAAGTGCGGGCTAGGCTTAAGGCCTGGGCACAAGTGCGGGCTAGGCTTAAGGCCTGGGCACAAGTGCGGGCTAGGCTTAAGGCCTGGGCACAAGTGCGGGCTAGGCTTAAGGCCTGGGCACAAGTGCGGCTAGGCTTAAGGCCTGGGCACAAGTGCGGGCTAGGCTTAAGGCCTGGGGCACAAGTGCGGGCTAGGCTTAAGGCCTGGGCACAAGTGCGGGGCTAGGCTTAAGGCCTGGGCACAAGTGCAGGCTAGGCTTAAGCCTGGGCACAAGTGCGGGCTAGGCTTAAGGCAGGGGCACAAGTGCGGGCTAGGTTTAAGGCCTGGGCACAAGTGCGGGGCTAGGCTTAAGGCGACCTGGGCACAAGTGCGGGCTAGGATCAAGGCAGGGGGCACAAGTGCGGGCTAGGATCAAGGCAGGGGGCACAAGTGCGGGCTAGCTTAACGCCTGGGCACAAGTGCAGGCTAGGCTTAAGGCCTGGGCACAAGTGCAGGCTAGGCTTAAGGCCTGGGCACAAGTGCAGTGCTGGCTAGGATCAAGGCAAAGGCCACAAGTGCCAGCTAGGCTTAAGGCATGGGCACAAGTGTGGGCTAGGCTTAAGGCCTAGGCACAAGTGCGGGCTAGGCTTAAGGCCTGGGCACAAGTGCAGGCTAGGCTTAAGGCCTGGGCACAAGTGCAGTGCTGGCTAGGATCAAGGCAGGGGCCACAAGTGCCGGCTAGGCTTAAGGCATGGGCACAAGTGCTGGCTAGGATCAAGGCAGGAGGCACAAGTGCGGGCTAGGCTTAAGGCCTGGGCACAAGTGCGGGCTGAGGCTTAAGGCCTGGGCACAAGTGCGGGCTAGGCTTAAGGCCTGGGCACAAGTGCGGGGCTAAGCTTAAGGCCGGGGCACAAGTGCGGGCTAGGCTTAAGGCCGGAGCACAAGTGCGGGCTAGGCTTAAGGGCCTGGGCACAAGTGCGGGCTAGGCTTAAGGCCTGGGCACAAGTGCGGGCTAGGCTTAAGGCCTGGGCACAAGTGCGGGTTAGGCTTAAGGCCTGGGCACAAGTGCGGGCTAGGCTTAAGGCCTGGGCACAAGTGCGGGCTAGGCTTAAGGCCTGGGCACAAGTGCGGGCTAGGCTTAAGGCCTGGGCACAAGTGCAGGCTAGGCTTCAGGCCTGGGCACAAGTGCAGGCTAGGCTTAAGGCCTGGGCACAAGTGCAGTGCTGGCTAGGATCAAGGCAGGGGCCACAAGTGCCGGCTAGGCTTAAGGCATGGGCACAAGTGCCAGCCAGGCTTAAGGCCTAGGCACAAGTGCGGGCTAGGCTTAAGGCCTGGGCACAAGTGGCGGGCTAGGCTTAAGGCCTGGGCACAAGTGCGGGCTAGGCTTAAGGCCTGGGCACAAGTGCGGGCTAGGCTTAAGGCCCTGGGCACAAGTGCGGGCTAGGCTTAAGGCCTGGGCACAAGTGCGGGCTAGGCTTAAGGCCCTGGGCACAAGTGCGGGCTAGGCTTAAGGCCTAGGCACAAGTGCGGCTAGGCTACCTTAGGCAGCCTGCAACTCTGGGCACAAGTGCGGGCTAGGCTTAAGGCCTGGGCACAAGTGCGGGCTAGGCTTAAGGCCTGGGCACAAGTGCGGGCTAGGCTTAAGGCCTGGGCACAAGTGCGGGCTAGGCTTAAGGCCTGGGCACAAGTGCGGGCCTAGGCTTAAGGCCTGGGCACAAGTGCGGGCTGGGCTTAAAGGCCTGGGCACAAGTGCAGGCTAGGCTTAAGGCCTGGGCACAAGTGCAGTGCTGGCTAGGATCAAGGCAGGGGCCACAAGTGCCGGCTAGGCTTAAGGCATGGGCACAAGTGCTGGCTAGGATCAAGGCAGGAGGCACAAGTGCGGGCTAGGCTTAAGGGCCTGGGCACAAGTGCGGGATGAGGCTTAAGGCCTGGGCACAAGTGCGGGCTAGGCTTAAGGCCTGGGCACAAGTGCGGGCTAAGCTTAAGGCCGGGGCACAAGTGCGGGCTAGGCTTAAGGCCGGGAGCACAAGTGCGGGCTAGGCTTAAGGCCTGGGCACAAGTGCGGGCTAGGCTTAAGGCCTGGGCACAAGTGCGGGCTAGGCTTAAGGCCTGGGCACAAGTGCGGGTTAGGCTTAAGGCCTGGGCACAAGTGCGGGGCTAGGCTTAAGGCCTGGGCACAAGTGCGGGCTAGGCTTAAGGCCTGGGCACAAGTGCGGAGCTAGGCTTAAGGCCCTGGGCACAAGTGCAGGCTAGGCTTCAGGCCTGGGCACAAGTGCAGGCTAGGCTTAAGGCCTGGGCACAAGGTGCAGTGCTGGCTAGGATCAAGGCAGGGGCCACAAGTGCCGGCTAGGCTTAAGGCATGGGCACAAGTGCCAGCCAGGCTTAAGGCCTAGGGCCACAAGTGCGGGCTAGGCTTAAGGCCTGGGCACAAGTGTGGGCTAGGCTTAAGGCCTGGGCACAAGTGCGGGCTAGGCTTAAGGCCTGGGCACAAGTGCGGGCTAGCTTAAGGCCTGGGCACAAGTGCGGGCTAGGCTTAAGGCCTGGGCACAAGTGCGGGCTAGGCTTAAGGCCTGGGCACAAGTGCGGCTAGGCTTAAGGCCTGGCACAAGTGCGGGCTAGGCTTAAGGCCTGGGCACAAGTGCGGGCTAGGCTTAAGGCCTGGGCACAAGTGCGGGCTAGGCTTAAGGCCCTGGGCACAAGTGCAGGCTAGGCTTAAGGCCTGGGCACAAGTGCGGGCTAGGCTTAAGGCAGGGGCACAAGTGCGGGCTAGGTTTAAGGCCTGGGCACAAGTGCGGGCTAGGCTTAAGGGCCTGGGCACAAGTGCGGGCTAGGATCAAGGCAGGGGCACAAGTGCGGGCTAGGATCAAGGCAGGGGGCACAGAGGTGCGGGGCTAGGCTTAACGCCTGGGCACAAGTGCAGGCTAGGCTTAAGGCCTGGGCACAAGTGCAGGCTAGGCTTAAGGCCTGGGCACAAGTGCAGTGCTGGCTAGGATCAAGGCAAAGGCCACAAGTGCCAGCTAGGCTTAAGGCATGGGCACAAGTGTGGGCTAGGCTTAAGGCCTAGGCACAAGTGCGGGCTAGGCTTAAGGCCTGGGCACAAGTGCAGGCTAGGCTTAAGGCCTGGGCACAAGTGCAGTGCTGGCTAGGATCAAGGCAGGGGCCACAAGTGCCGGCTAGGCTTAAGGCATGGGCACAAGTGCTGGCTAGGATCAAGGCAGGAGGCACAAGTGCGGGCTAGGCTTAAGGCCTGGGCACAAGTGCGGGTGAGGCTTAAGGCCTGGGCACAAGTGCGGGCTAGGCTTAAGGCCTGGGCACAAGTGCGGGCTAAGCTTAAGGCCGGGGCACAAGTGCGGGCTAGCTTAAGGCCGGAGCACAAGTGCGGGCTAGGCTTAAGGCCTGGGCACAAGTGCGGGCTAGGCTTAAGGCCTGGGCACAAGTGCGGGGCTAGGCTTAAGGCCTGGGCACAAGTGCGGGTTAGGCTTAAGGCCTGGGCACAAGTGGCGGGCTAGGCTTAAGGCCTGGGCACAAGTGCGGGCTAGGCTTAAGGCCTGGGCACAAGTGCGGGCTAGGCTTAAGGCCTGGGCACAAGTGCAGGCTAGGCTTCAGGCCTGGGCACAAGTGCAGGCTAGGCTTAAGGCCTGGGCACAAGTGCAGTGCTGGCTAGGATCAAGGGCAGGGGCCACAAGTGCCGGCTAGGCTTAAGGCATGGGCACAAAGTGCCAGCCAGGCTTAAGGCCTAGGCACAAGTGCGGGCTAGGCTTAAGGCCTGGGCACAAGTGCGGGCTAGGCTTAAGGCCTGGGCACAAGTGCGGGCTAGGCTTAAGGCCTGGGCACAAGTGCGGGCTAGGCTTAAGGCCTGGGCACAAGTGCGGGCTAGGCTTAAGGCCTGGGGCACAAGTGCGGGCTAGGCTTAAGGCCTGGGCACAAGTGCGGGCTAGGCTTAAGGCCTGGGCACAAGTGCGGGCTAGGCTTAATGCCTGGGCACAAGTGGCGGCTAGGCTTAAGGCCTGGGCACAAGTGCGGGCTAGGCTTAAGGCCTGGGCACAAGTGCGGGCTAGGCTTAAGGCCTGGGCACAAGTGCGGGCTAGGCTTAAGGCCTGGGCACAAGTGCGGGCTAGGCTTAAGGCCTGGGCACAAGTGCGGGGCTAGGCTTAAGGCCTGGGCACAAGTGCGGGCTAGGCTTAAGGCCTGGGCACAAGTTGCGGGCTAGGCTTAAGGGCCTGGGCACAAGTGCGGGCTAGGCTTAAGGCCTGGGCACAAGTGCAGGCTAGGCTTAAGGCCTGGGCACAAGTGCGGGCTAGGCTTAAGGCAGGGGCACAAGTGCGGGCTAGGGTTTAAGGCCTGGGCACAAGTGCGGGCTAATATTAAGGCCTGGGCACAAGTGCGGGCTAGGATCAAGGCAGGGGGCACAAGTGCGGGCTAGGATCAAGGCAGGGGGCACAAGTGCGGGGCTAGGCTTAATGCCTGGGCACAAGTGCAGGCTAGGCTTAAGGCCTGGGCACAAGTGCAGGCTAGGCTTAAGGCCTGGGCACAAGTGCAGTGCTGGCTAGGATCAAGGCAAAGGCCACAAGTGCCAGCTAGGCTTAAGGCATGGGCACAAGTGTGGGCTAGGCTTAAGGCCTAGGCACAAGTGCGGGCTAGGCTTAAGGCCTGGGCACAAGTGCGGGCTAGGCTTAAGGCCTGGGCACAAGTGCGGGCTAGGCTTTAGGCCTGGGCACAAGTGCGGGCTAGGCTTAAGGCCGGGGCACAAGTGCGGGCTAGGCTTAAGGCCGGGGCACAAGTGCGGGCTAGGCTTAAGGCCTGGGCACAAGTGCGGGCTAGGCTTAAGGCCTGGGCACAAGTGCGGGCTAGGATCAAGGCAGGGGGCACAAGTGCGGGCTAGGATCAAGGCAGGGGGCACAAGTGCGGGCTAGGCTTAACGCCTGGGCACAAGTGCAGGCTAGGCTTAAGGCCTGGGCACAAGTGCAGGCTAGGCTTAAGGCTGGGCACAAGTGCAGTGCTGGCTAGGATCAAGGCAAAGGCCACAAGTGCCAGCTAGGCTTAAGGCATGGGCACAAGTGTGGGGCTAGGCTTAAGGCCTAGGCACAAGTGCGGGCTAGGCTTAAGGCCTGGGCACAAGTGCGGGCTAGGCTTTAAGGCCTGGGCACAAGTGCGGGCTAGGCTTAATGCCTGGGCACAAGTGCGGGCTAGGCTTAAGGCCGGGGGCACAAGTGCGGGCTAGGCTTAAGGCCGGGGCACAAGTGCGGGCTAGGCTTAAGGCCTGGGCACAAGTGCGGGCTAGGCTTAAGGCCTGGGCACAAGTGCGGGGCTAGGCTTAAGGCCTGGGCACAAGTGCGGGCTAGGCTTAAGGCCTGGGCACAAGTGCGGGCTAGGCTTAAGGCCTGGGCACAAGTGCGGGCTAGGCTTAAGGCCGGGGCACAAGTGCGGGCTAGGCTTAAGGCCGGGGCACAAGTGCGGGCTAGGCTTAAGGCCTGGGCACAAGTGCGGGCTAGGCTTAAGGCCTGGGCACAAGTGCGGGCTAGGATCAAGGCAGGGGGCACAAGTGCGGGCTAGGATCAAGGCAGGGGGCACAAGTGCGGGCTAGGCTTAACGCCTGGGCACAAGTGCAGGCTAGGCTTAAGGCCTGGGCACAAGTGCAGGCTAGGCTTAAGGCCTGGGCACAAGTGCAGTGCTGGCTAGGATCAAGGCAAAGGCCACAAGTGCCAGCTAGGCTTAAGGCATGGGCACAAGTGTGGGCTAGGCTTAAGGCCTAGGCACAAGTGCGGGCTAGGCTTAAGGCCTGGGCACAAGTGCGGGCAAGGCTTAAGGCCTGGGCACAATTGCGGGCTAGGCTTAAGGCCTGGGCACAAGTGCAGGCTAGGCTTAAGGCCTGGGCACAAGTGCAGGCTAGGCTTAAGGCCTGGGCACAAGTGCAGTGCTGGCTAGGATCAAGGCAGGGGCCACAAGTGCCGGCTAGGCTTAAGGCATGGGCACAAGTGCTGGCTAGGATCAAGGCAGGAGGCACAAGTGCGGGCTAGGCTTAAGGCCTGGGCACAAGTGCGGGTGAGGCTTAAGGCCTGGGCACAAGTGCGGGCTAGGCTTAAGGCCTGGGCACAAGTGCGGGCTAAGCTTAAGGCCGGGGCACAAGTGCGGGCTAGGCTTAAGGCCGGAGCACAAGTGCGGGCTAGGCTTAAGGCCTGGGCACAAGTGCGGGCTAGGCTTAAGGCCTGGGCACAAGTGCGGGCTAGGCTTAAGGCCTGGGCACAAGTGCGGGTTAGGCTTAAGGCCTGGGCACAAGTGCGGGCTAGGCTTAAGGCCTGGGCACAAGTGCGGGCTAGGCTTAAGGCCTGGGCACAAGTGCGGGCTAGGCTTAAGGCCTGGGCACAAGTGCAGGCTAGGCTTCAGGCCTGGGCACAAGTGCAGGCTAGGCTTAAGGCCTGGGCACAAGTGCAGGCTAGGCTTCAGGCCTGGGCACAAGTGCCGGCTAGGCTTAAGGCATGGGCACAAGTGCCAGCCAGGCTTAAGGCCTAGGCACAAGTGCGGGCTAGGCTTAAGGCCTGGGCACAAGTGCGGGCTAGGCTTAAGGCCTGGGCACAAGTGCGGGCTAGGCTTAAGGCCTGGGCACAAGTGCGGGCTAGGCTTAAGGCCTGGGCACAAGTGCGGGCTAGGCTTAAGGCCTGGGCACAAGTGCGGGCTAGGCTTAAGGCCTGGGCACAAGTGCGGGCTAGGCTTAAGGCCTGGGCACAAGTGCGGGCTAGGCTTAACGCCTGGGCACAAGTGCGGGCTAGGCTTAAGGCCTGGGCACAAGTGCGGGCTAGGCTTAAGGCCTGGGCACAAGTGCGGGCTAGGCTTAAGGCCTGGGCACAAGTGCGGGCTAGGCTTAAGGCCTGGGCACAAGTGCGGGCTAGGCTTAAGGCCTGGGCACAAGTGCGGGCTAGGCTTAAGGCCTGGGCACAAGTGCGGGCTAGGCTTAAGGCCTGGGCACAAGTGCGGGCTAGGCTTAAGGCCTGGGCACAAGTGCGGGCTAGGCTTAAGGCCTGGGCACAAGTGCAGGCTAGGCTTAAGGCCTGGGCACAAGTGCGGGCTAGGCTTAAGGCAGGGGCACAAGTGCGGGCTAGGTTTAAGGCCTGGGCACAAGTGCGGGCTAGGCTTAAGGCCTGGGCACAAGTGCGGGCTAGGATCAAGGCAGGGGGCACAAGTGCGGGCTAGGATCAAGGCAGGGGGCACAAGTGCGGGCTAGGCTTAACGCCTGGGCACAAGTGCAGGCTAGGCTTAAGGCCTGGGCACAAGTGCAGGCTAGGCTTAAGGCCTGGGCACAAGTGCAGTGCTGGCTAGGATCAAGGCAAAGGCCACAAGTGCCAGCTAGGCTTAAGGCATGGGCACAAGTGTGGGCTAGGCTTAAGGCCTAGGCACAAGTGCGGGCTAGGCTTAAGGCATGGGCACAAGTGCTGGCTAGGATCAAGGCAGGAGGCACAAGTGCGGGCTAGGCTTAAGGCCTGGGCACAAGTGCGGGTGAGGCTTAAGGCCTGGGCACAAGTGCGGGCTAGGCTTAAGGCCTGGGCACAAGTGCGGGCTAAGCTTAAGGCCGGGGCACAAGTGCGGGCTAGGCTTAAGGCCGGAGCACAAGTGCGGGCTAGGCTTAAGGCCTGGGCACAAGTGCGGGCTAGGCTTAAGGCCTGGGCACAAGTGCGGGCTAGGCTTAAGGCCTGGGCACAAGTGCGGGTTAGGCTTAAGGCCTGGGCACAAGTGCGGGCTAGGCTTAAGGCCTGGGCACAAGTGCGGGCTAGGCTTAAGGCCTGGGCACAAGTGCGGGCTAGGCTTAAGGCCTGGGCACAAGTGCAGGCTAGGCTTCAGGCCTGGGCACAAGTGCAGGCTAGGCTTAAGGCCTGGGCACAAGTGCAGTGCTGGCTAGGATCAAGGCAGGGGCCACAAGTGCCGGCTAGGCTTAAGGCATGGGCACAAGTGCCAGCCAGGCTTAAGGCCTAGGCACAAGTGCGGGCTAGGCTTAAGGCCTGGGCACAAGTGCGGGCTAGGCTTAAGGCCTGGGCACAAGTGCGGGCTAGGCTTAAGGCCTGGGCACAAGTGCGGGCTAGGCTTAAGGCCTGGGCACAAGTGCGGGCTAGGCTTAAGGCCTGGGCACAAGTGCGGGCTAGGCTTAAGGCCTGGGCACAAGTGCGGGCTAGGCTTAAGGCCTAGGCACAAGTGCGGGCTAGGCTTAACGCCTGGGCACAAGTGCGGGCTAGGCTTAAGGCCTGGGCACAAGTGCGGGCTAGGCTTAAGGCCTGGGCACAAGTGCGGGCTAGGCTTAAGGCCTGGGCACAAGTGCGGGCTAGGCTTAAGGCCTGGGCACAAGTGCGGGCTAGGCTTAAGGCCTGGGCACAAGTGCGGGCTGGGCTTAAGGCCTGGGCACAAGTGCAGGCTAGGCTTAAGGCCTGGGCACAAGTGCAGTGCTGGCTAGGATCAAGGCAGGGGCCACAAGTGCCGGCTAGGCTTAAGGCATGGGCACAAGTGCTGGCTAGGATCAAGGCAGGAGGCACAAGTGCGGGCTAGGCTTAAGGCCTGGGCACAAGTGCGGGTGAGGCTTAAGGCCTGGGCACAAGTGCGGGCTAGGCTTAAGGCCTGGGCACAAGTGCGGGCTAAGCTTAAGGCCGGGGCACAAGTGCGGGCTAGGCTTAAGGCCGGAGCACAAGTGCGGGCTAGGCTTAAGGCCTGGGCACAAGTGCGGGCTAGGCTTAAGGCCTGGGCACAAGTGCGGGCTAGGCTTAAGGCCTGGGCACAAGTGCGGGTTAGGCTTAAGGCCTGGGCACAAGTGCGGGCTAGGCTTAAGGCCTGGGCACAAGTGCGGGCTAGGCTTAAGGCCTGGGCACAAGTGCGGGCTAGGCTTAAGGCCTGGGCACAAGTGCAGGCTAGGCTTCAGGCCTGGGCACAAGTGCAGGCTAGGCTTAAGGCCTGGGCACAAGTGCAGTGCTGGCTAGGATCAAGGCAGGGGCCACAAGTGCCGGCTAGGCTTAAGGCATGGGCACAAGTGCCAGCCAGGCTTAAGGCCTAGGCACAAGTGCGGGCTAGGCTTAAGGCCTGGGCACAAGTGTGGGCTAGGCTTAAGGCCTGGGCACAAGTGCGGGCTAGGCTTAAGGCCTGGGCACAAGTGCGGGCTAGGCTTAAGGCCTGGGCACAAGTGCGGGCTAGGCTTAAGGCCTGGGCACAAGTGCGGGCTAGGCTTAAGGCCTGGGCACAAGTGCGGGCTAGGCTTAAGGCCTGGGCACAAGTGCGGGCTAGGCTTAACGCCTGGGCACAAGTGCGGGCTAGGCTTAAGGCCTGGGCACAAGTGCGGGCTAGGCTTAAGGCCTGGGCACAAGTGCGGGCTAGGCTTAAGGCCTGGGCACAAGTGCGGGCTAGGCTTAAGGCCTGGGCACAAGTGCGGGCTAGGCTTAAGGCCTGGGCACAAGTGCGGCTAGGCTTAAGGCCTGGGCACAAGTGCGGGCTAGGCTTAAGGCCTGGGCACAAGTGCGGGCTAGGCTTAAGGCCTGGGCACAAGTGCGGGCTAGGCTTAAGGCCTGGGCACAAGTGCAGGCTAGGCTTAAGGCCTGGGCACAAGTGCGGGCTAGGCTTAAGGCAGGGGCACAAGTGCGGGCTAGGTTTAAGGCCTGGGCACAAGTGCGGGCTAGGCTTAAGGCCTGGGCACAAGTGCGGGCTAGGATCAAGGCAGGGGGCACAAGTGCGGGCTAGGATCAAGGCAGGGGGCACAAGTGCGGGCTAGGCTTAACGCCTGGGCACAAGTGCAGGCTAGGCTTAAGGCCTGGGCACAAGTGCAGGCTAGGCTTAAGGCCTGGGCACAAGTGCAGTGCTGGCTAGGATCAAGGCAAAGGCCACAAGTGCCAGCTAGGCTTAAGGCATGGGCACAAGTGTGGGCTAGGCTTAAGGCCTGGGCACAAGTGCGGGCTAAGCTTAAGGCCGGGGCACAAGTGCGGGCTAGGCTTAAGGCCGGAGCACAAGTGCGGGCTAGGCTTAAGGCCTGGGCACAAGTGCGGGCTAGGCTTAAGGCCTGGGCACAAGTGCGGGCTAGGCTTAAGGCCTGGGCACAAGTGCGGGTTAGGCTTAAGGCCTGGGCACAAGTGCGGGCTAGGCTTAAGGCCTGGGCACAAGTGCGGGCTAGGCTTAAGGCCTGGGCACAAGTGCGGGCTAGGCTTAAGGCCTGGGCACAAGTGCAGGCTAGGCTTCAGGCCTGGGCACAAGTGCAGGCTAGGCTTAAGGCCTGGGCACAAGTGCAGGCTAGGCTTCAGGCCTGGGCACAAGTGCCGGCTAGGCTTAAGGCATGGGCACAAGTGCCAGCCAGGCTTAAGGCCTAGGCACAAGTGCGGGCTAGGCTTAAGGCCTGGGCACAAGTGCGGGCTAGGCTTAAGGCCTGGGCACAAGTGCGGGCTAGGCTTAAGGCCTGGGCACAAGTGCGGGCTAGGCTTAAGGCCTGGGCACAAGTGCGGGCTAGGCTTAAGGCCTGGGCACAAGTGCGGGCTAGGCTTAAGGCCTGGGCACAAGTGCGGGCTAGGCTTAAGGCCTGGGCACAAGTGCGGGCTAGGCTTAACGCCTGGGCACAAGTGCGGGCTAGGCTTAAGGCCTGGGCACAAGTGCGGGCTAGGCTTAAGGCCTGGGCACAAGTGCGGGCTAGGCTTAAGGCCTGGGCACAAGTGCGGGCTAGGCTTAAGGCCTGGGCACAAGTGCGGGCTAGGCTTAAGGCCTGGGCACAAGTGCGGGCTAGGCTTAAGGCCTGGGCACAAGTGCGGGCTAGGCTTAAGGCCTGGGCACAAGTGCGGGCTATGCTTAAGGCCTGGGCACAAGTGCGGGCTAGGCTTAAGGCCTGGGCACAAGTGCAGGCTAGGCTTAAGGCCTGGGCACAAGTGCGGGCTAGGCTTAAGGCAGGGGCACAAGTGCGGGCTAGGTTTAAGGCCTGGGCACAAGTGCGGGCTAGGCTTAAGGCCTGGGCACAAGTGCGGGCTAGGATCAAGGCAGGGGGCACAAGTGCGGGCTAGGATCAAGGCAGGGGGCACAAGTGCGGGCTAGGCTTAACGCCTGGGCACAAGTGCAGGCTAGGCTTAAGGCCTGGGCACAAGTGCAGGCTAGGCTTAAGGCCTGGGCACAAGTGCAGTGCTGGCTAGGATCAAGGCAAAGGCCACAAGTGCCAGCTAGGCTTAAGGCATGGGCACAAGTGTGGGCTAGGCTTAAGGCCTAGGCACAAGTGCGGGCTAGGCTTAAGGCATGGGCACAAGTGCTGGCTAGGATCAAGGCAGGAGGCACAAGTGCGGGCTAGGCTTAAGGCCTGGGCACAAGTGCGGGTGAGGCTTAAGGCCTGGGCACAAGTGCGGGCTAGGCTTAAGGCCTGGGCACAAGTGCGGGCTAAGCTTAAGGCCGGGGCACAAGTGCGGGCTAGGCTTAAGGCCGGAGCACAAGTGCGGGCTAGGCTTAAGGCCTGGGCACAAGTGCGGGCTAGGCTTAAGGCCTGGGCACAAGTGCGGGCTAGGCTTAAGGCCTGGGCACAAGTGCGGGTTAGGCTTAAGGCCTGGGCACAAGTGCGGGCTAGGCTTAAGGCCTGGGCACAAGTGCGGGCTAGGCTTAAGGCCTGGGCACAAGTGCGGGCTAGGCTTAAGGCCTGGGCACAAGTGCAGGCTAGGCTTCAGGCCTGGGCACAAGTGCAGGCTAGGCTTAAGGCCTGGGCACAAGTGCAGTGCTGGCTAGGATCAAGGCAGGGGCCACAAGTGCCGGCTAGGCTTAAGGCATGGGCACAAGTGCCAGCCAGGCTTAAGGCCTAGGCACAAGTGCGGGCTAGGCTTAAGGCCTGGGCACAAGTGCGGGCTAGGCTTAAGGCCTGGGCACAAGTGCGGGCTAGGCTTAAGGCCTGGGCACAAGTGCGGGCTAGGCTTAAGGCCTGGGCACAAGTGCGGGCTAGGCTTAAGGCCTGGGCACAAGTGCGGGCTAGGCTTAAGGCCTGGACACAAGTGCGGGCTAGGCTTAAGGCCTAGGCACAAGTGCGGGCTAGGCTTAACGCCTGGGCACAAGTGCGGGCTAGGCTTAAGGCCTGGGCACAAGTGCGGGCTAGGCTTAAGGCCTGGGCACAAGTGCGGGCTAGGCTTAAGGCCTGGGCACAAGTGCGGGCTAGGCTTAAGGCCTGGGCACAAGTGCGGGCTAGGCTTAAGGCCTGGGCACAAGTGCGGGCTGGGCTTAAGGCCTGGGCACAAGTGCAGGCTAGGCTTAAGGCCTGGGCACAAGTGCAGTGCTGGCTAGGATCAAGGCAGGGGCCACAAGTGCCGGCTAGGCTTAAGGCATGGGCACAAGTGCTGGCTAGGATCAAGGCAGGAGGCACAAGTGCGGGCTAGGCTTAAGGCCTGGGCACAAGTGCGGGTGAGGCTTAAGGCCTGGGCACAAGTGCGGGCTAGGCTTAAGGCCTGGGCACAAGTGCGGGCTAAGCTTAAGGCCGGGGCACAAGTGCGGGCTAGGCTTAAGGCCGGAGCACAAGTGCGGGCTAGGCTTAAGGCCTGGGCACAAGTGCGGGCTAGGCTTAAGGCCTGGGCACAAGTGCGGGCTAGGCTTAAGGCCTGGGCACAAGTGCGGGTTAGGCTTAAGGCCTGGGCACAAGTGCGGGCTAGGCTTAAGGCCTGGGCACAAGTGCGGGCTAGGCTTAAGGCCTGGGCACAAGTGCGGGCTAGGCTTAAGGCCTGGGCACAAGTGCAGGCTAGGCTTCAGGCCTGGGCACAAGTGCAGGCTAGGCTTAAGGCCTGGGCACAAGTGCAGTGCTGGCTAGGATCAAGGCAGGGGCCACAAGTGCCGGCTAGGCTTAAGGCATGGGCACAAGTGCCAGCCAGGCTTAAGGCCTAGGCACAAGTGCGGGCTAGGCTTAAGGCCTGGGCACAAGTGTGGGCTAGGCTTAAGGCCTGGGCACAAGTGCGGGCTAGGCTTAAGGCCTGGGCACAAGTGCGGGCTAGGCTTAAGGCCTGGGCACAAGTGCGGGCTAGGCTTAAGGCCTGGGCACAAGTGCGGGCTAGGCTTAAGGCCTGGGCACAAGTGCGGGCTAGGCTTAAGGCCTGGGCACAAGTGCGGGCTAGGCTTAACGCCTGGGCACAAGTGCGGGCTAGGCTTAAGGCCTGGGCACAAGTGCGGGCTAGGCTTAAGGCCTGGGCACAAGTGCGGGCTAGGCTTAAGGCCTGGGCACAAGTGCGGGCTAGGCTTAAGGCCTGGGCACAAGTGCGGGCTAGGCTTAAGGCCTGGGCACAAGTGCGGCTAGGCTTAAGGCCTGGGCACAAGTGCGGGCTAGGCTTAAGGCCTGGGCACAAGTGCGGGCTAGGCTTAAGGCCTGGGCACAAGTGCAGGCTAGGCTTAAGGCCTGGGCACAAGTGCGGGCTAGGCTTAAGGCAGGGGCACAAGTGCGGGCTAGGTTTAAGGCCTGGGCACAAGTGCGGGCTAGGCTTAAGGCCTGGGCACAAGTGCGGGCTAGGATCAAGGCAGGGGGCACAAGTGCGGGCTAGGATCAAGGCAGGGGGCACAAGTGCGGGCTAGGCTTAACGCCTGGGCACAAGTGCAGGCTAGGCTTAAGGCCTGGGCACAAGTGCAGGCTAGGCTTAAAGCCTGGGCACAAGTGCAGTGCTGGCTAGGATCAAGGCAAAGGCCACAAGTGCCAGCTAGGCTTAAGGCATGGGCACAAGTGTGGGCTAGGCTTAAGGCCTGGGCACAAGTGCGGGCTAAGCTTAAGGCCGGGGCACAAGTGCGGGCTAGGCTTAAGGCCGGAGCACAAGTGCGGGCTAGGCTTAAGGCCTGGGCACAAGTGCGGGCTAGGCTTAAGGCCTGGGCACAAGTGCGGGCTAGGCTTAAGGCCTGGGCACAAGTGCGGGTTAGGCTTAAGGCCTGGGCACAAGTGCGGGCTAGGCTTAAGGCCTGGGCACAAGTGCGGGCTAGGCTTAAGGCCTGGGCACAAGTGCGGGCTAGGCTTAAGGCCTGGGCACAAGTGCAGGCTAGGCTTCAGGCCTGGGCACAAGTGCAGGCTAGGCTTAAGGCCTGGGCACAAGTGCAGGCTAGGCTTCAGGCCTGGGCACAAGTGCCGGCTAGGCTTAAGGCATGGGCACAAGTGCCAGCCAGGCTTAAGGCCTAGGCACAAGTGCGGGCTAGGCTTAAGGCCTGGGCACAAGTGCGGGCTAGGCTTAAGGCCTGGGCACAAGTGCGGGCTAGGCTTAAGGCCTGGGCACAAGTGCGGGCTAGGCTTAAGGCCTGGGCACAAGTGCGGGCTAGGCTTAAGGCCTGGGCACAAGTGCGGGCTAGGCTTAAGGCCTGGGCACAAGTGCGGGCTAGGCTTAAGGCCTGGGCACAAGTGCGGGCTAGGCTTAACGCCTGGGCACAAGTGCGGGCTAGGCTTAAGGCCTGGGCACAAGTGCGGGCTAGGCTTAAGGCCTGGGCACAAGTGCGGGCTAGGCTTAAGGCCTGGGCACAAGTGCGGGCTAGGCTTAAGGCCTGGGCACAAGTGCGGGCTAGGCTTAAGGCCTGGGCACAAGTGCGGGCTAGGCTTAAGGCCTGGGCACAAGTGCGGGCTAGGCTTAAGGCCTGGGCACAAGTGCGGGCTAGGCTTAAGGCCTGGGCACAAGTGCGGGCTAGGCTTAAGGCCTGGGCACAAGTGCAGGCTAGGCTTAAGGCCTGGGCACAAGTGCGGGCTAGGCTTAAGGCAGGGGCACAAGTGCGGGCTAGGTTTAAGGCCTGGGCACAAGTGCGGGCTAGGCTTAAGGCCTGGGCACAAGTGCGGGCTAGGATCAAGGCAGGGGGCACAAGTGCGGGCTAGGATCAAGGCAGGGGGCACAAGTGCGGGCTAGGCTTAACGCCTGGGCACAAGTGCAGGCTAGGCTTAAGGCCTGGGCACAAGTGCAGGCTAGGCTTAAGGCCTGGGCACAAGTGCAGTGCTGGCTAGGATCAAGGCAAAGGCCACAAGTGCCAGCTAGGCTTAAGGCATGGGCACAAGTGTGGGCTAGGCTTAAGGCCTAGGCACAAGTGCGGGCTAGGCTTAAGGCATGGGCACAAGTGCTGGCTAGGATCAAGGCAGGAGGCACAAGTGCGGGCTAGGCTTAAGGCCTGGGCACAAGTGCGGGTGAGGCTTAAGGCCTGGGCACAAGTGCGGGCTAGGCTTAAGGCCTGGGCACAAGTGCGGGCTAAGCTTAAGGCCGGGGCACAAGTGCGGGCTAGGCTTAAGGCCGGAGCACAAGTGCGGGCTAGGCTTAAGGCCTGGGCACAAGTGCGGGCTAGGCTTAAGGCCTGGGCACAAGTGCGGGCTAGGCTTAAGGCCTGGGCACAAGTGCGGGTTAGGCTTAAGGCCTGGGCACAAGTGCGGGCTAGGCTTAAGGCCTGGGCACAAGTGCGGGCTAGGCTTAAGGCCTGGGCACAAGTGCGGGCTAGGCTTAAGGCCTGGGCACAAGTGCAGGCTAGGCTTCAGGCCTGGGCACAAGTGCAGGCTAGGCTTAAGGCCTGGGCACAAGTGCAGTGCTGGCTAGGATCAAGGCAGGGGCCACAAGTGCCGGCTAGGCTTAAGGCATGGGCACAAGTGCCAGCCAGGCTTAAGGCCTAGGCACAAGTGCGGGCTAGGCTTAAGGCCTGGGCACAAGTGCGGGCTAGGCTTAAGGCCTGGGCACAAGTGCGGGCTAGGCTTAAGGCCTGGGCACAAGTGCGGGCTAGGCTTAAGGCCTGGGCACAAGTGCGGGCTAGGCTTAAGGCCTGGGCACAAGTGCGGGCTAGGCTTAAGGCCTGGGCACAAGTGCGGGCTAGGCTTAAGGCCTAGGCACAAGTGCGGGCTAGGCTTAACGCCTGGGCACAAGTGCGGGCTAGGCTTAAGGCCTGGGCACAAGTGCGGGCTAGGCTTAAGGCCTGGGCACAAGTGCGGGCTAGGCTTAAGGCCTGGGCACAAGTGCGGGCTAGGCTTAAGGCCTGGGCACAAGTGCGGGCTAGGCTTAAGGCCTGGGCACAAGTGCGGGCTGGGCTTAAGGCCTGGGCACAAGTGCAGGCTAGGCTTAAGGCCTGGGCACAAGTGCAGTGCTGGCTAGGATCAAGGCAGGGGCCACAAGTGCCGGCTAGGCTTAAGGCATGGGCACAAGTGCTGGCTAGGATCAAGGCAGGAGGCACAAGTGCGGGCTAGGCTTAAGGCCTGGGCACAAGTGCGGGTGAGGCTTAAGGCCTGGGCACAAGTGCGGGCTAGGCTTAAGGCCTGGGCACAAGTGCGGGCTAAGCTTAAGGCCGGGGCACAAGTGCGGGCTAGGCTTAAGGCCGGAGCACAAGTGCGGGCTAGGCTTAAGGCCTGGGCACAAGTGCGGGCTAGGCTTAAGGCCTGGGCACAAGTGCGGGCTAGGCTTAAGGCCTGGGCACAAGTGCGGGTTAGGCTTAAGGCCTGGGCACAAGTGCGGGCTAGGCTTAAGGCCTGGGCACAAGTGCGGGCTAGGCTTAAGGCCTGGGCACAAGTGCGGGCTAGGCTTAAGGCCTGGGCACAAGTGCAGGCTAGGCTTCAGGCCTGGGCACAAGTGCAGGCTAGGCTTAAGGCCTGGGCACAAGTGCAGTGCTGGCTAGGATCAAGGCAGGGGCCACAAGTGCCGGCTAGGCTTAAGGCATGGGCACAAGTGCCAGCCAGGCTTAAGGCCTAGGCACAAGTGCGGGCTAGGCTTAAGGCCTGGGCACAAGTGTGGGCTAGGCTTAAGGCCTGGGCACAAGTGCGGGCTAGGCTTAAGGCCTGGGCACAAGTGCGGGCTAGGCTTAAGGCCTGGGCACAAGTGCGGGCTAGGCTTAAGGCCTGGGCACAAGTGCGGGCTAGGCTTAAGGCCTGGGCACAAGTGCGGGCTAGGCTTAAGGCCTGGGCACAAGTGCGGGCTAGGCTTAACGCCTGGGCACAAGTGCGGGCTAGGCTTAAGGCCTGGGCACAAGTGCGGGCTAGGCTTAAGGCCTGGGCACAAGTGCGGGCTAGGCTTAAGGCCGGAGCACAAGTGCGGGCTAGGCTTAAGGCCTGGGCACAAGTGCGGGCTAGGCTTAAGGCCTGGGCACAAGTGCGGGCTAGGCTTAAGGCCTGGGCACAAGTGCGGGTTAGGCTTAAGGCCTGGGCACAAGTGCGGGCTAGGCTTAAGGCCGGAGCACAAGTGCGGGCTAGGCTTAAGGCCTGGGCACAAGTGCGGGCTAGGCTTAAGGCCTGGGCACAAGTGCGGGCTAGGCTTAAGGCCTGGGCACAAGTGCGGGTTAGGCTTAAGGCCTGGGCACAAGTGCAGTGCTGGCTAGGATCAAGGCAAAGGCCACAAGTGCCAGCTAGGCTTAAGGCATGGGCACAAGTGTGGGCTAGGCTTAAGGCCTAGGCACAAGTGCGGGCTAGGCTTAAGGCATGGGCACAAGTGCTGGCTAGGATCAAGGCAGGAGGCACAAGTGCGGGCTAGGCTTAAGGCCTGGGCACAAGTGCGGGTGAGGCTTAAGGCCTGGGCACAAGTGCGGGCTAGGCTTAAGGCCTGGGCACAAGTGCGGGCTAAGCTTAAGGCCGGGGCACAAGTGCGGGCTAGGCTTAAGGCCGGAGCACAAGTGCGGGCTAGGCTTAAGGCCTGGGCACAAGTGCGGGCTAGGCTTAAGGCCTGGGCACAAGTGCGGGCTAGGCTTAAGGCCTGGGCACAAGTGCGGGTTAGGCTTAAGGCCTGGGCACAAGTGCGGGCTAGGCTTAAGGCCTGGGCACAAGTGCGGGCTAGGCTTAAGGCCTGGGCACAAGTGCGGGCTAGGCTTAAGGCCTGGGCACAAGTGCAGGCTAGGCTTCAGGCCTGGGCACAAGTGCAGGCTAGGCTTAAGGCCTGGGCACAAGTGCAGGCTAGGCTTCAGGCCTGGGCACAAGTGCCGGCTAGGCTTAAGGCATGGGCACAAGTGCCAGCCAGGCTTAAGGCCTAGACACAAGTGCGGGCTAGGCTTAAGGCCTGGGCACAAGTGCGGGCTAGGCTTAAGGCCTGGGCACAAGTGCGGGCTAGGCTTAAGGCCTGGGCACAAGTGCGGGCTAGGCTTAAGGCCTGGGCACAAGTGCGGGCTAGGCTTAAGGCCTGGGCACAAGTGCGGGCTAGGCTTAAGGCCTGGGCACAAGTGCGGGCTAGGCTTAAGGCCTGGGCACAAGTGCGGGCTAGGCTTAACGCCTGGGCACAAGTGCGGGCTAGGCTTAAGGCCTGGGCACAAGTGCGGGCTAGGCTTAAGGCCTGGGCACAAGTGCGGGCTAGGCTTAAGGCCTGGGCACAAGTGCGGGCTAGGCTTAAGGCCTGGGCACAAGTGCGGGCTAGGCTTAAGGCCTGGGCACAAGTGCGGGCTAGGCTTAAGGCCTGGGCACAAGTGCGGGCTAGGCTTAAGGCCTGGGCACAAGTGCGGGCTAGGCTTAAGGCCTGGGCACAAGTGCGGGCTAGGCTTAAGGCCTGGGCACAAGTGCAGGCTAGGCTTAAGGCCTGGGCACAAGTGCGGGCTAGGCTTAAGGCAGGGGCACAAGTGCGGGCTAGGTTTAAGGCCTGGGCACAAGTGCGGGCTAGGCTTAAGGCCTGGGCACAAGTGCGGGCTAGGATCAAGGCAGGGGGCACAAGTGCGGGCTAGGATCAAGGCAGGGGGCACAAGTGCGGGCTAGGCTTAACGCCTGGGCACAAGTGCAGGCTAGGCTTAAGGCCTGGGCACAAGTGCAGGCTAGGCTTAAGGCCTGGGCACAAGTGCAGTGCTGGCTAGGATCAAGGCAAAGGCCACAAGTGCCAGCTAGGCTTAAGGCATGGGCACAAGTGTGGGCTAGGCTTAAGGCCTAGGCACAAGTGCGGGCTAGGCTTTAAGGCATGGGCACAAGTGCTGGCTAGGATCAAGGCAGGAGGCACAAGTGCGGGCTAGGCTTAAGGCCTGGGCACAAGTGCGGGTGAGGCTTAAGGCCTGGGCACAAGTGCGGGCTAGGCTTAAGGCCTGGGCACAAGTGCGGGCTAAGCTTAAGGCCGGGGCACAAGTGCGGGCTAGGCTTAAGGCCGGAGCACAAGTGCGGGCTAGGCTTAAGGCCTGGGCACAAGTGCGGGCTAGGCTTAAGGCCTGGGCACAAGTGCGGGCTAGGCTTAAGGCCTGGGCACAAGTGCGGGTTAGGCTTAAGGCCTGGGCACAAGTGCGGGCTAGGCTTAAGGCCTGGGCACAAGTGCGGGCTAGGCTTAAGGCCTGGGCACAAGTGCGGGCTAGGCTTAAGGCCTGGGCACAAGTGCAGGCTAGGCTTCAGGCCTGGGCACAAGTGCAGGCTAGGCTTAAGGCCTGGGCACAAGTGCAGTGCTGGCTAGGATCAAGGCAGGGGCCACAAGTGCCGGCTAGGCTTAAGGCATGGGCACAAGTGCCAGCCAGGCTTAAGGCCTAGGCACAAGTGCGGGCTAGGCTTAAGGCCTGGGCACAAGTGCGGGCTAGGCTTAAGGCCTGGGCACAAGTGCGGGCTAGGCTTAAGGCCTGGGCACAAGTGCGGGCTAGGCTTAAGGCCTGGGCACAAGTGCGGGCTAGGCTTAAGGCCTGGGCACAAGTGCGGGCTAGGCTTAAGGCCTGGGCACAAGTGCGGGCTAGGCTTAAGGCCTAGGCACAAGTGCGGGCTAGGCTTAACGCCTGGGCACAAGTGCGGGCTAGGCTTAAGGCCTGGGCACAAGTGCGGGCTAGGCTTAAGGCCTGGGCACAAGTGCGGGCTAGGCTTAAGGCCTGGGCACAAGTGCGGGCTAGGCTTAAGGCCTGGGCACAAGTGCGGGCTAGGCTTAAGGCCTGGGCACAAGTGCGGGCTGGGCTTAAGGCCTGGGCACAAGTGCAGGCTAGGCTTAAGGCCTGGGCACAAGTGCAGTGCTGGCTAGGATCAAGGCAGGGGCCACAAGTGCCGGCTAGGCTTAAGGCATGGGCACAAGTGCTGGCTAGGATCAAGGCAGGAGGCACAAGTGCGGGCTAGGCTTAAGGCCTGGGCACAAGTGCGGGTGAGGCTTAAGGCCTGGGCACAAGTGCGGGCTAGGCTTAAGGCCTGGGCACAAGTGCGGGCTAAGCTTAAGGCCGGGGCACAAGTGCGGGCTAGGCTTAAGGCCGGAGCACAAGTGCGGGCTAGGCTTAAGGCCTGGGCACAAGTGCGGGCTAGGCTTAAGGCCTGGGCACAAGTGCGGGCTAGGCTTAAGGCCTGGGCACAAGTGCGGGTTAGGCTTAAGGCCTGGGCACAAGTGCGGGCTAGGCTTAAGGCCTGGGCACAAGTGCGGGCTAGGCTTAAGGCCTGGGCACAAGTGCGGGCTAGGCTTAAGGCCTGGGCACAAGTGCAGGCTAGGCTTCAGGCCTGGGCACAAGTGCAGGCTAGGCTTAAGGCCTGGGCACAAGTGCAGTGCTGGCTAGGATCAAGGCAGGGGCCACAAGTGCCGGCTAGGCTTAAGGCATGGGCACAAGTGCCAGCCAGGCTTAAGGCCTAGGCACAAGTGCGGGCTAGGCTTAAGGCCTGGGCACAAGTGTGGGCTAGGCTTAAGGCCTGGGCACAAGTGCGGGCTAGGCTTAAGGCCTGGGCACAAGTGCGGGCTAGGCTTAAGGCCTGGGCACAAGTGCGGGCTAGGCTTAAGGCCTGGGCACAAGTGCGGGCTAGGCTTAAGGCCTGGGCACAAGTGCGGGCTAGGCTTAAGGCCTGGGCACAAGTGCGGGCTAGGCTTAACGCCTGGGCACAAGTGCGGGCTAGGCTTAAGGCCTGGGCACAAGTGCGGGCTAGGCTTAAGGCCTGGGCACAAGTGCGGGCTAGGCTTAAGGCCTGGGCACAAGTGCGGGCTAGGCTTAAGGCCTGGGCACAAGTGCGGGCTAGGCTTAAGGCCTGGGCACAAGTGCGGCTAGGCTTAAGGCCTGGGCACAAGTGCGGGCTAGGCTTAAGGCCTGGGCACAAGTGCGGGCTAGGCTTAAGGCCTGGGCACAAGTGCGGGCTAGGCTTAAGGCCTGGGCACAAGTGCAGGCTAGGCTTAAGGCCTGGGCACAAGTGCGGGCTAGGCTTAAGGCAGGGGCACAAGTGCGGGCTAGGTTTAAGGCCTGGGCACAAGTGCGGGCTAGGCTTAAGGCCTGGGCACAAGTGCGGGCTAGGATCAAGGCAGGGGGCACAAGTGCGGGCTAGGATCAAGGCAGGGGGCACAAGTGCGGGCTAGGCTTAACGCCTGGGCACAAGTGCAGGCTAGGCTTAAGGCCTGGGCACAAGTGCAGGCTAGGCTTAAGGCCTGGGCACAAGTGCAGTGCTGGCTAGGATCAAGGCAAAGGCCACAAGTGCCAGCTAGGCTTAAGGCATGGGCACAAGTGTGGGCTAGGCTTAAGGCCTAGGCACAAGTGCGGGCTAGGCTTAAGGCCTGGGCACAAGTGCAGGCTAGGCTTAAGGCCTGGGCACAAGTGCAGTGCTGGCTAGGATCAAGGCAGGGGCCACAAGTGCCGGCTAGGCTTAAGGCATGGGCACAAGTGCTGGCTAGGATCAAGGCAGGAGGCACAAGTGCGGGCTAGGCTTAAGGCCTGGGCACAAGTGCGGGTGAGGCTTAAGGCCTGGGCACAAGTGCGGGCTAGGCTTAAGGCCTGGGCACAAGTGCGGGCTAAGCTTAAGGCCGGGGCACAAGTGCGGGCTAGGCTTAAGGCCGGAGCACAAGTGCGGGCTAGGCTTAAGGCCTGGGCACAAGTGCGGGCTAGGCTTAAGGCCTGGGCACAAGTGCGGGCTAGGCTTAAGGCCTGGGCACAAGTGCGGGTTAGGCTTAAGGCCTGGGCACAAGTGCGGGCTAGGCTTAAGGCCTGGGCACAAGTGCGGGCTAGGCTTAAGGCCTGGGCACAAGTGCGGGCTAGGCTTAAGGCCTGGGCACAAGTGCAGGCTAGGCTTCAGGCCTGGGCACAAGTGCAGGCTAGGCTTAAGGCCTGGGCACAAGTGCAGTGCTGGCTAGGATCAAGGCAGGGGCCACAAGTGCCGGCTAGGCTTAAGGCATGGGCACAAGTGCCAGCCAGGCTTAAGGCCTAGGCACAAGTGCGGGCTAGGCTTAAGGCCTGGGCACAAGTGCGGGCTAGGCTTAAGGCCTGGGCACAAGTGCGGGCTAGGCTTAAGGCCTGGGCACAAGTGCGGGCTAGGCTTAAGGCCTGGGCACAAGTGCGGGCTAGGCTTAAGGCCTGGGCACAAGTGCGGGCTAGGCTTAAGGCCTGGGCACAAGTGCGGGCTAGGCTTAAGGCCTAGGCACAAGTGCGGGCTAGGCTTAACGCCTGGGCACAAGTGCGGGCTAGGCTTAAGGCCTGGGCACAAGTGCGGGCTAGGCTTAAGGCCTGGGCACAAGTGCGGGCTAGGCTTAAGGCCTGGGCACAAGTGCGGGCTAGGCTTAAGGCCTGGGCACAAGTGCGGGCTAGGCTTAAGGCCTGGGCACAAGTGCGGGCTGGGCTTAAGGCCTGGGCACAAGTGCAGGCTAGGCTTAAGGCCTGGGCACAAGTGCAGTGCTGGCTAGGATCAAGGCAGGGGCCACAAGTGCCGGCTAGGCTTAAGGCATGGGCACAAGTGCTGGCTAGGATCAAGGCAGGAGGCACAAGTGCGGGCTAGGCTTAAGGCCTGGGCACAAGTGCGGGTGAGGCTTAAGGCCTGGGCACAAGTGCGGGCTAGGCTTAAGGCCTGGGCACAAGTGCGGGCTAAGCTTAAGGCCGGGGCACAAGTGCGGGCTAGGCTTAAGGCCGGAGCACAAGTGCGGGCTAGGCTTAAGGCCTGGGCACAAGTGCGGGCTAGGCTTAAGGCCTGGGCACAAGTGCGGGCTAGGCTTAAGGCCTGGGCACAAGTGCGGGTTAGGCTTAAGGCCTGGGCACAAGTGCGGGCTAGGCTTAAGGCCTGGGCACAAGTGCGGGCTAGGCTTAAGGCCTGGGCACAAGTGCGGGCTAGGCTTAAGGCCTGGGCACAAGTGCAGGCTAGGCTTCAGGCCTGGGCACAAGTGCAGGCTAGGCTTAAGGCCTGGGCACAAGTGCAGTGCTGGCTAGGATCAAGGCAGGGGCCACAAGTGCCGGCTAGGCTTAAGGCATGGGCACAAGTGCCAGCCAGGCTTAAGGCCTAGGCACAAGTGCGGGCTAGGCTTAAGGCCTGGGCACAAGTGTGGGCTAGGCTTAAGGCCTGGGCACAAGTGCGGGCTAGGCTTAAGGCCTGGGCACAAGTGCGGGCTAGGCTTAAGGCCTGGGCACAAGTGCGGGCTAGGCTTAAGGCCTGGGCACAAGTGCGGGCTAGGCTTAAGGCCTGGGCACAAGTGCGGCTAGGCTTAAGGCCTGGGCACAAGTGCGGGCTAGGCTTAAGGCCTGGGCACAAGTGCGGGCTAGGCTTAAGGCCTGGGCACAAGTGCGGGCTAGGCTTAAGGCCTGGGCACAAGTGCAGGCTAGGCTTAAGGCCTGGGCACAAGTGCGGGCTAGGCTTAAGGCAGGGGCACAAGTGCGGGCTAGGTTTAAGGCCTGGGCACAAGTGCGGGCTAGGCTTAAGGCCTGGGCACAAGTGCGGGCTAGGATCAAGGCAGGGGGCACAAGTGCGGGCTAGGATCAAGGCAGGGGGCACAAGTGCGGGCTAGGCTTAACGCCTGGGCACAAGTGCAGGCTAGGCTTAAGGCCTGGGCACAAGTGCAGGCTAGGCTTAAGGCCTGGGCACAAGTGCAGTGCTGGCTAGGATCAAGGCAAAGGCCACAAGTGCCAGCTAGGCTTAAGGCATGGGCACAAGTGTGGGCTAGGCTTAAGGCCTAGGCACAAGTGCGGGCTAGGCTTAAGGCCTGGGCACAAGTGCAGGCTAGGCTTAAGGCCTGGGCACAAGTGCAGTGCTGGCTAGGATCAAGGCAGGGGCCACAAGTGCCGGCTAGGCTTAAGGCATGGGCACAAGTGCTGGCTAGGATCAAGGCAGGAGGCACAAGTGCGGGCTAGGCTTAAGGCCTGGGCACAAGTGCGGGGTGAGGCTTAAGGCCTGGGCACAAGTGCGGGCTAGGCTTAAGGCCTGGGCACAAGTGCGGGCTAAGCTTAAGGCCGGGGCACAAGTGCGGGCTAGGCTTAAGGCCGGAGCACAAGTGCGGGCTAGGCTTAAGGCCTGGGCACAAGTGCGGGCTAGGCTTAAGGCCTGGGCACAAGTGCGGGCTAGGCTTAAGGCCTGGGCACAAGTGCGGGTTAGGCTTAAGGCCTGGGCACAAGTGCGGGCTAGGCTTAAGGCCTGGGCACAAGTGCGGGCTAGGCTTAAGGCCTGGGCACAAGTGCGGGCTAGGCTTAAGGCCTGGGCACAAGTGCAGGCTAGGCTTCAGGCCTGGGCACAAGTGCAGGCTAGGCTTAAGGCCTGGGCACAAGTGCAGTGCTGGCTAGGATCAAGGCAGGGGCCACAAGTGCCGGCTAGGCTTAAGGCATGGGCACAAGTGCCAGCCAGGCTTAAGGCCTAGGCACAAGTGCGGGCTAGGCTTAAGGCCTGGGCACAAGTGCGGGCTAGGCTTAAGGCCTGGGCACAAGTGCGGGCTAGGCTTAAGGCCTGGGCACAAGTGCGGGCTAGGCTTAAGGCCTGGGCACAAGTGCGGGCTAGGCTTAAGGCCTGGGCACAAGTGCGGGCTAGGCTTAAGGGCCTGGGCACAAGTGCGGGCTAGGCTTAAGGCCTGGGCACAAGTGCGGGCTAGGCTTAATGCCTGGGCACAAGTGCGGGCTAGGCTTAAGGCCTGGGCACAAGTGCGGGCTAGGCTTAAGGCCTGGGCACAAGTGCGGGCTAGGCTTAAGGCCTGGGCACAAGTGCGGGCTAGGCTTAAGGCCTGGGCACAGTGCGGGCTAGGCTTAAGGCCTGGGCACAAGTGCGGGCTAGGCTTAAGGCCTGGCACAAGTGCGGGCTAGGCTTAAGGCCTGGGCACAAGTGCGGGCTAGGCTTAAGGCCTGGGCACAAGTGCGGGCTAGGCTTAAGGCCTGGGCACAAGTGCAGGCTAGGCTTAAGGCCTGGGCACAAGTGCGGGCTAGGCTTAAGGCAGGGGCACAAGTGCGGGCTAGGTTTAAGGCCTGGGCACAAGTGCGGGCTAATATTAAGCCTGGGCACAAGTGCGGGCTAGGATCAAGGCAGGGGGCACAAGTGCGGGCTAGGATCAAGGCAGGGGGCACAAGTGCGGGCTAGGCTTAATGCCTGGGCACAAGTGCAGGCTAGGCTTAAGGCCTGGGCACAAGTGCAGGCTAGGCTTAAGGCCTGGGCACAAGTGCAGTGCTGGCTAGGATCAAGGCAAAGGCCACAAGTGCCAGCTAGGCTTAAGGCATGGGCACAAGTGTGGGCTAGGCTTAAGGCCTAGGCACAAGTGCGGGCTAGGCTTAAGGCCTGGGCACAAGTGCGGGCTAGGCTTAAGGCCTGGGCACAAGTGCGGGCTAGGCTTTAGGCCTGGGGCACAAGTGCGGGCTAGGCTTAAGGCCGGGGCACAAGTGCGGGCTAGGCTTAAGGCCGGGGCACAAGTGCGGGCTAGGCTTAAGGCCTGGGCACAAGTGCGGGCTAGGCTTAAGGCCTGGGCACAAGTGCGGGCTAGGATCAAGGCAGGGGGCACAAGTGCGGGCTAGGATCAAGGCAGGGGGCACAAGTGCGGGCTAGCTTAACGCCTGGGCACAAGTGCAGGCTAGGCTTAAGGCCTGGGCACAAGTGCAGGCTAGGCTTAAGGCCTGGGCACAAGTGCAGTGCTGGCTAGGATCAAGGCAAAGGCCACAAGTGCCAGCTAGGCTTAAGGCATGGGCACAAGTGTGGGCTAGGCTTAAGGCCTAGGCACAAGTGCGGGCTAGGCTTAAGGCCTGGGCACAAGTGCGGGCTAGGCTTAAGGCCTGGGCACAAGTGCGGGCTAGGCTTAATGCTGGGCACAAGTGCGGGCTAGGCTTAAGGCCGGGGCACAAGTGCGGGCTAGGCTTAAGGCCGGGGCACAAGTGCGGGCTAGGCTTAAGGCCTGGGCACAAGTGCGGGCTAGGCTTAAGGCCTGGGCACAAGTGCGGGCTAGGCTTAAGCCTGGGCACAAGTGCGGGCTAGGCTTAAGGCCTGGCACAAGTGCGGGCTAGGCTTAAGGCCTGGGCACAAGTGCGGGCTAGGCTTAAGGCCGGGGCACAAGTGCGGGCTAGGCTTAAGGCCGGGGCACAAGTGCGGGCTAGGCTTAAGGCCTGGGCACAAGTGCGGGCTAGGCTTAAGGCCTGGGCACAAGTGCGGGCTAGGATCAAGGCAGGGGGCACAAGTGCGGGCTAGGATCAAGGCAGGGGGCACAAGTGCGGGCTAGGCTTAACGCCTGGGCACAAGTGCAGGCTAGGCTTAAGGCCTGGGCACAAGTGCAGGCTAGGCTTAAGGCCTGGGCACAAGTGCAGTGCTGGCTAGGATCAGGCAAAGGCCACAAGTGCAGCTAGGCTTAAGGCATGGGCACAAGTGTGGGCTAGGCTTAAGGCCTAGGCACAAGTGCGGGCTAGGCTTAAGGCCTGGGCACAAGTGCGGGCAAGGCTTAAGGCCTGGGCACAATTGCGGGCTAGGCTTAAGGCCTGGGCACAAGTGCAGGCTAGGCTTAAGGCTGGGCACAAGTGCAGGCTAGGCTTAAGGCCTGGCACAAGTGCAGTGCTGGCTAGGATCAAGGCAGGGGCCACAAGTGCCGGCTAGGCTTAAGGCATGGGCACAAGTGCTGGCTAGGATCAAGGCAGGAGGCACAAGTGCGGGCTAGGCTTAAGGCCTGGGCACAAGTGCGGGTGAGGCTTAAGGCTGGGCACAAGTGCGGGCTAGGCTTAAGGCCTGGGCACAAGTGCGGGCTAAGCTTAAGGCCGGGGCACAAGTGCGGGCTAGGCTTAAGGCCGGAGCACAAGTGCGGGCTAGGCTTAAGGCCTGGGCACAAGTGCGGGCTAGGCTTAAGGCCTGGGCACAAGTGCGGGCTAGGCTTAAGGCCTGGGCACAAGTGCGGGTTAGGCTTAAGGCCTGGGCACAAGTGCGGCTAGGCTTAAGGCCTGGGCACAAGTGCGGGCTAGGCTTAAGGCCTGGGCACAAGTGCGGGCTAGGCTTAAGGCCTGGGCACAAGTGCAGGCTAGGCTCAGGCCTGGGCACAAGTGCCAGGCTAGGCTTAAGGCCTGGGCACAAGTGCAGGCTAGGCTTCAGGCCTGGGCACAAGTGCCGGCTAGGCTTAAGGCATGGGCACAAGTGCCAGCCAGGCTTAAGGCCTAGGCACAAGTGCGGGCTAGGCTTAAGGCCTGGGCACAAGTGCGGGCTAGGCTTAAGGCCTGGGCACAAGTGCGGGCTAGGCTTAAGGCCTGGGCACAAGTGCGGGCTAGGCTTAAGGCCTGGGCACAAGTGCGGGCTAGGCTTAAGGCCTGGGCACAAGTGCGGGCTAGGCTTAAGGCCTGGGCACAAGTGCGGGCTAGGCTTAAGGCCTGGGCACAAGTGCGGGCTAGGCTTAACGCCTGGGCACAAGTGCGGGCTAGGCTTAAGGCCTGGGCACAAGTGCGGGCTAGGCTTAAGGCCTGGGCACAAGTGCGGGCTAGGCTTAAGGCCTGGGCACAAGTGCGGGCTAGGCTTAAGGCCTGGGCACAAGTGCGGGCTAGGCTTAAGGCCTGGGCACAAGTGCGGGCTAGGCTTAAGGCCTGGGCACAAGTGCGGGCTAGGCTTAAGGCCTGGGCACAAGTGCGGGCTAGGGCTTAAGGCCTGGGCACAAGTGCGGGCTAGGCTTAAGGCCTGGCACAAGTGCAGGCTAGGCTTAAGGCCTGGGCACAAGTGCGGGCTAGGCTTAAGGCAGGGGCACAAGTGCGGGCTAGGTTTAAGGCCTGGGCACAAGTGCGGGCTAGGCTTAAGGCCTGGGCACAGAGTGCGGGCTAGGATCAAGGCAGGGGCACAAGTGCGGGCTAGGATCAAGGCAGGGGGCACAAGTGCGGGCTAGGCTTAACGCCTGGGCACAAGTGCAGGCTAGGCTTAAGGCCTGGGCACAAGTGCAGGCTAGGCTTAAGGCCTGGCACAGTGCAGTGCTGGCTAGGATCAAGGCAAAGGCCACAAGTGCCAGCTAGGCTTAAGGCATGGGCACAAGTGTGGGCTAGGCTTAAGGCCTAGGCACAAGTGCGGGCTAGGCTTAAGGCATGGGCACAAGTGCTGGCTAGGATCAAGGCAGGAGGCACAAGTGCGGGCTAGGCTTAAGGCCTGGGCACAAGTGCGGGTGAGGCTTAAGGCCTGGGCACAAGTGCGGGCTAGGCTTAAGGCCTGGGCACAAGTGCGGGCTAAGCTTAAGGCCGGGGCACAAGTGCGGGCTAGGCTTAAGGCCGGAGCACAAGTGCGGGCTAGGCTTAAGGCCTGGGCACAAGTGCGGGCTAGGCTTAAGGCCTGGGCACAAGTGCGGGCTAGGCTTAAGGCCTGGGCACAAGTGCGGGTTAGGCTTAAGGCCTGGGCACAAGTGCGGGCTAGGCTTAAGGCCTGGCACAAGTGCGGGCTAGGCTTAAGGCCTGGGCACAAGTGCGGGCTAGGCTTAAGGCCTGGGCACAAGTGCAGGCTAGGCTTCAGGCCTGGGCACAAGTGCAGGCTAGGCTTAAGGCCTGGGCACAAGTGCAGTGCTGGCTAGGATCAAGGCAGGGGCCACAAGTGCCGGCTAGGCTTAAGGCATGGGCACAAGTGCCAGCCAGGCTTAAGGCCTAGGCACAAGTGCGGGCTAGGCTTAAGGCCTGGGCACAAGTGCGGGCTAGGCTTAAGGCCTGGGCACAAGTGCGGGCTAGGCTTAAGGCCTGGGCACAAGTGCGGGCTAGGCTTAAGGCCTGGGCACAAGTGCGGGCTAGGCTTAAGGCCTGGGCACAAGTGCGGGCTAGGCTTAAGGCCTGGGCACAAGTGCGGGCTAGGCTTAAGGCCTAGGCACAAGTGCGGGCTAGGCTTAACGCCTGGGCACAAGTGCGGGCTAGGCTTAAGGCCTGGGCACAAGTGCGGGCTAGGCTTAAGGCCTGGGGCACAAGTGCGGGCTAGGCTTAAGGCCTGGGCACAAGTGCGGGCTAGGCTTAAGGCCTGGGCACAAGTGCGGGCTAGGCTTAAGGCCTGGGCACAAGTGCGGGCTGGGCTTAAGGCCTGGGCACAAGTGCAGGCTAGGCTTAAGGCCTGGGCACAAGTGCAGTGCTGGGCTAGGATCAAGGCAGGGGCCACAAGTGCCGGCTAGGCTTAAGGCATGGGCACAAGTGCTGGCTAGGATCAAGGCAGGAGGCACAAGTGCGGGCTAGGCTTAAGGCCTGGGCACAAGTGCGGGTGAGGCTTAAGGCCTGGGCACAAGTGCGGGCTAGGCTTAAGGCCTGGGCACAAGTGCGGGCTAAGCTTAAGGCCGGGGCACAAGTGCGGGCTAGGCTTAAGGCCGGAGCACAAGTGCGGGCTAGGCTTAAGGCCTGGGCACAAGTGCGGGCTAGGCTTAAGGCCTGGGCACAAGTGCGGGCTAGGCTTAAGGCCTGGGCACAAGTGCGGGTTAGGCTTAAGGCCTGGGCACAAGTGCGGGCTAGGCTTAAGGCCTGGGCACAAGTGCGGGCTAGGCTTAAGGCCTGGGCACAAGTGCGGGCTAGGCTTAAGGCCTGGGCACAAGTGCAGGCTAGGCTTCAGGCCTGGGCACAAGTGCAGGCTAGGCTTAAGGCCTGGGCACAAGTGCAGTGCTGGCTAGGATCAAGGCAGGGGCCACAAGTGCCGGCTAGGCTTAAGGCATGGGCACAAGTGCCAGCCAGGCTTAAGGCCTAGGCACAAGTGCGGGCTAGGCTTAAGGCCTGGGCACAAGTGTGGGCTAGGCTTAAGGCCTGGGCACAAGTGCGGGCTAGGCTTAAGGCCCTGGGCACAAGTGCGGGCTAGGCTTAAGGCCTGGGCACAAGTGCGGGCTAGGCTTAAGGCCTGGGCACAAGTGCGGGCTAGGCTTAAGGCCTGGGCACAAGTGCGGGCTAGGCTTAAGGCCTGGGCTGTCAAGTGCGGGCTAGGCTTAACGCCTGGGCACAAGTGCGGGCTAGGCTTAAGGCCTGGGCACAAGTGCGGGCTAGGCTTAAGGCCTGGGCACAAGTGCGGGCTAGGCTTAAGGCCTGGGCACAAGTGCGGGCTAGGCTTAAGGCCTGGGCACAAGTGCGGGCTAGGCTTAAGGCCTGGGCACAAGTGCGGCTAGGCTTAAGGCCTGGGCACAAGTGCGGGCTAGGCTTAGGCCTGGGCACAAGTGCGGGCTAGGCTTAAGGCCTGGGGGCACAAGTGCGGGCTAGGCTTAAGGCCTGGGCACAAGTGCAGGCTAGGCTTAAGGCCTGGGCACAAGTGCGGGCTAGGCTTAAGGCAGGGGCACAAGTGCGGGCTAGGTTTAAGGCCTGGGCACAAGTGCGGGGCTAGGCTTAAGGCCTGGGCACAAGTGCGGGCTAGGATCAAGGCAGGGGGCACAAGTGGCGGGCTAGGATCAGGCAGGGGCAACAAGTGCGGGCTAGGCTTAACGCCTGGGCACAAGTGCAGGCTAGGCTTAAGGCCTGGGCACAAGTGCAGGCTAGGCTTAAGGCCTGGGCACAAGTGCAGTGCTGGCTAGGATCAAGGCAAAGGCCACAAGTGCCAGCTAGGCTTAAGGCATGGGCACGAAGTGCGGTGGGCTAGGCTTAAGGCCTGGGCACAAGTGCGGGCTAAGGCTTAAGGCCTGGGCACAAGTGCGGGCTAGGCTTAAGGCCTGGGCACAAGTGCGGGCTAGCTTAAGGCCTGGGCACAAGTGCGGGCTAGGCTTAAGGCCTGGGCACAAGTGCGGGCTAGGCTTAAGGCCTGGGCCACAAGTGCAGGGCTAGGCTTAAGGCCTGCGGCCACAAGTGCAGGCTAGGCTTAAGGCCTGGGCACAAGTGCAGGCTAGGCTTCAGCGCCCTGGGCACAAGTGCAGGCTAGGCTTCAGGCCTGGGCACAAGTGCCGGCTAGGCTT
>NW_027194278.1:0-84547 GCF_032444005.1 Ranitomeya imitator
TCCATGCATTTTATGCATTGGTAAAAGCACTATGATGAAAAGTGTGATATGTTTTCAGGTATCTCCTATACTAATAGAGCCACATGCTCACCGGTTTGCCACATGATGTAGGCCTATGGACTGAACAAGAAACCACCAAAAATTTTAACCAGTCATCGTTCTCACAACACTGAGGACCAGTCATTCGAAATGACTTCTCCATGCATTTTATGCATTGGTAAAAGCACTATGATGAAAAGTGTGATATGTTTTCAGGTATCTCCTATACTAATAGAGCCACATGCTCACCGGTTTGCCACATGATGTAGGCCTATGGACTGAACAAGAAACCACCAAAAATTTTAACCAGTCATCGTTCTCACAACACTGAGGACCAGTCATTCGAAATGACTTCTCCATGCATTTTATGCATTGGTAAAAGCACTATGATGAAAAGTGTGATATGTTTTCAGGTATCTCCTATACTAATAGAGCCACATGCTCACCGGTTTGCCACATGATGTAGGCCTATGGACTGAACAAGAAACCACCAAAAATTTTAACCAGTCATCGTTCTCACAACACTGAGGACCAGTCATTCGAAATGACTTCTCCATGCATTTTATGCATTGGTAAAAGCACTATGATGAAAAGTGTGATATGTTTTCAGGTATCTCCTATACTAATAGAGCCACATGCTCACCGGTTTGCCACATGATGTAGGCCTATGGACTGAACAAGAAACCACCAAAAATTTTAACCAGTCATCGTTCTCACAACACTGAGGACCAGTCATTCGAAATGACTTCTCCATGCATTTTATGCATTGGTAAAAGCACTATGATGAAAAGTGTGATATGTTTTCAGGTATCTCCTATACTAATAGAGCCACATGCTCACCGGTTTGCCACATGATGTAGGCCTATGGACTGAACAAGAAACCACCAAAAATTTTAACCAGTCATCGTTCTCACAACACTGAGGACCAGTCATTCGAAATGACTTCTCCATGCATTTTATGCATTGGTAAAAGCACTATGATGAAAAGTGTGATATGTTTTCAGGTATCTCCTATACTAATAGAGCCACATGCTCACCGGTTTGCCACATGATGTAGGCCTATGGACTGAACAAGAAACCACCAAAAATTTTAACCAGTCATCGTTCTCACAACACTGAGGACCAGTCATTCGAAATGACTTCTCCATGCATTTTATGCATTGGTAAAAGCACTATGATGAAAAGTGTGATATGTTTTCAGGTATCTCCTATACTAATAGAGCCACATGCTCACCGGTTTGCCACATGATGTAGGCCTATGGACTGAACAAGAAACCACCAAAAATTTTAACCAGTCATCGTTCTCACAACACTGAGGACCAGTCATTCGAAATGACTTCTCCATGCATTTTATGCATTGGTAAAAGCACTATGATGAAAAGTGTGATGTTTTCAGGTATCTCCTATACTAATATAGCCACATGCTCACCGGTTTGCCACATGATGTAGGCCTATGGACTGAACAAGAAACCACCAAAAATTTTAACCAGTCATCGTTCTCACAACACTGAGGACCAGTCATTCGAAATGACTTCTCCATGCATTTTATGCATTGGTAAAAGCACTATGATGAAAAGTGTGATATGTTTTCAGGTATCTCCTATACTAATAGAGCCACATGCTCACCGGTTTGCCACATGATGTAGGCCTATGGACCTGAACAAGAAACCACCAAAAATTTTAACCAGTCGTCGTTCTCACAACACTGAGGACCAGTCATTCGAAATGACTTCTCCATGACATTTTATGCATTGGTAAAAGCACTATGATGAAAAGTGTGATATGTTTTCAGGTATCTCCTATACTAATAGAGCCACATGCTCACCGGTTTGCCACATGATGTAGGCCTATGGACTGAACAAGGAAACCACCAAAAATTTTAACCAGTCATCGTTCTCACAACACTGAGGACCAGTCATTCGAAATGACTTCTCCATGCATTTTATGCATTGGTAAAAGCACTATGATGAAAAGTGTGATATGTTTTCAGGTATCTCCTATACTAATAGAGCCACATGCTCACCGGTTTGCCACATGATGTAGGCCTATGGACTGAACAAGAAACCACCAAAAATTTAACCAGTCATCGTTCTCACAACACTGAGGACCAGTCATTCGAAATGACTTCTCCATGCATTTTATGCATTGGTAAAAGCACTATGATGAAAAGTGTGATATGTTTTCAGGTATCTCCTATACTAATAGAGCCACATGCTCACCGGTTTGCCACATGATGTAGGCCTATGGACTGAACAAGAAACCACCAAAAATTTTAACCAGTCATCGTTCTCACAACACTGAGGACCAGTCATCCGAAATGACTTCTCCATGCATTTTATGCATTGGTAAAAGCACTATGATGAAAAGTGTGATATGTTTTCAGGTATCTCCTATACTAATAGAGCCACATGCTCACCGGTTTGCCACATGATGTAGGCCTATGGACTGAACAAGAAACCACCAAAAATTTTAACTAGTCATCGTTCTCACAACACTGAGGACCAGTCATTCGAAATGACTTCTCCATGCATTTTATGCATTGGTAAAAGCACTATGATGAAAAGTGTGATATGTTTTCAGGTATCTCCTATACTAATAGAGCCACATGCTCACCGGTTTGCCACATGATGTAGGCCTATGGACTGAACAAGAAACCACCAAAAATTTTAACCAGTCATCGTTCTCACAACACTGAGGACCAGTCATTCGAAATGACTTCTCCATGCATTTTATGCATTGGTAAAAGCACTATGATGAAAAGTGTGATATGTTTTCAGGTATCTCCTATACTAATAGAGCCACATGCTCACCGGTTTGCCACATGATGTAGGCCTATGGACTGAACAAGAAACCACCAAAAATTTTAACCAGTCATCGTTCTCACAACACTGAGGACCAGTCATTCGAAATGACTTCTCCATGCATTTTATGCATTGGTAAAAGCACTATGATGAAAAGTGTGATATGTTTTCAGGTATCTCCTATACTAATAGAGCCACATGCTCACCGGTTTGCCACATGATGTAGGCCTATGGACTGAACAAGAAACCACCAAAAATTTTAACCAGTCATCGTTCTCACAACACTGAGGACCAGTCATTCGAAATGACTTCTCCATGCATTATATGCATTGGTAAAAGCACTATGATGAAAAGTGTGATATGTTTTCAGGTATCTCCTATACTAAGGCCTACATCATGTGGCAAACCGGTGAGCATGTGGCTCTATTAGTATAGGAGATACCTGAAAACATATCACACTTTTCATCATAGTGCTTTTACCAATGCATAAAATGCATGGAGAAGTCATTTCGAATGACTGGTCCTCAGTGTTGTGAGAACGATGACTGGTTAAAATTTTTGGTGGTTTCTTGTTCAGTCCATAGGCCTACATCATGTGGCAAACCGGTGAGCATGTGGCTCTATTAGTATAGGAGATACCTGAAAACATATCACACTTTTCATCATAGTGCTTTTACCAATGCATAAAATGCATGGAGAAGTCATTTCGAATGACTGGTCCTCAGTGTTGTGAGAACGATGACTGGTTAAAATTTTTGGTGGTTTCTTGTTCAGTCCATAGGCCTACATCATGTGGCAAACCGGTGAGCATGTGGCTCTATTAGTATAGGAGATACCTGAAAACATATCACACTTTTCATAATAGTGCTTTTACCAATGCATAAAATGCATGGAGAAGTCATTTCGGATGACTGGTCCTCAGTGTTGTGAGAACGATGACTGGTTAAAATTTTTGATGGTTTCTTGTTCAGTCCATAGGCCTACATCATGTGGCAAACCGGTGAGCATGTGGCTCTATTAGTATAGGAGATACCTGAAAACATATCACACTTTTCATCATAGTGCTTTTACCAATGCATAAAATGCATGGAGAAGTCATTTCGAATGACTGGTCCTCAGTGTTGTGAGAACGATGACTGGTTAAAATTTTTGGTGGTTTCTTGTTCAGTCCATAGGCCTACATCATGTGGCAAACCGGTGAGCATGTGGCTCTATTAGTATAGGAGATACCTGAAAACATCACACTTTTCATCATAGTGCTTTTACCAATGCATAAAATGCATGGAGAAGTCATTTCGAATGACTGGTCCTCAGTGTTGTGAGAACGATGACTGGTTAAAATTTTTGGTGGTTTCTTGTTCAGTCCATAGGCCTACATCATGTGGCAAACCGGTGAGCATGTGGCTCTATTAGTATAGGAGATACCTGAAAACATATCACACTTTTCATCATAGTGCTTTTACCAATGCATAAAATGCATGGAGAAGTCATTTCGGATGACTGGTCCTCAGTGTTGTGAGAACGATGACTGGTTAAAATTTTTGGTGGTTTCTTGTTCAGTCCATAGGCCTACATCATGTGGCAAACCGGTGAGCATGTGGCTCTATTAGTATAGGAGATACCTGAAAACATATCACACTTTTCATCATAGTGCTTTTACCAATGCATAAAATGCATGGAGAAGTCATTTCGAATGACTGGTCCTCAGTGTTGTGAGAACGATGACTGGTTAAAATTTTTGGTGGTTTCTTGTTCAGTCCATAGGCCTACATCATGTGGCAAACCGGTGAGCATGTGGCTCTATTAGTATAGGAGATACCTGAAAACATATCACACTTTTCATCATAGTGCTTTTACCAATGCATAAAATGCATGGAGAAGTCATTTCGAACGACTGGTCCTCAGTGTTGTGAGAACGATGACTGGTTAATATTTTTGGTGGTTTCTTGTTCAGTCCATAGGCCTACATCATGTGGCAAACCGGTGAGCATGTGGCTCTATTAGTATAGGAGATACCTGAAAACATATCACACTTTTCATCATAGTGCTTTTACCAATGCATAAAATGCATGGAGAAGTCATTTCGAATGACTGGTCCTCAGTGTTGTGAGAACGATGACTGGTTAAAATTTTTGGTGGTTTCTTGTTCAGTCCATAGGCCTACATCATGTGGCAAACCGGTGAGCATGTGGCTCTATTAGTATAGGAGATACCTGAAAACATATCACACTTTTCATCACAACACTGAGGACCAGTCATTCGAAATGACTTCTCCATGCATTTTATGCATTGGTAAAAGCACTATGATGAAAAGTGTGATATGTTTTCAGGTATCTCCTATACTAATAGAGCCACATGCTCACCGGTTTGCCACATGATGTAGGCCTATGGACTGAACAAGAAACCACCAAAAATTTTAACCAGTCATCGTTCTCACAACACTGAGGACCAGTCATTCGAAATGACTTCTCCATGCATTTTATGCATTGGTAAAAGCACTATGATGAAAAGTGTGATATGTTTTCAGGTATCTCCTATACTAATAGAGCCACATGCTCACCGGTTTGCCACATGATGTAGGCCTATGGACTGAACCAGAAACCACCAAAAATTTTAACCAGTCATCTGTCTCACAACACTGAGGACCAGTCATTCGAAATGACTTCTCCATGCATTTTATGCATTGGTAAAAGCACTATGATGAAAAGTGTGATATGTTTTCAGGTATCTCCTATACTAATAGAGCCACATGCTCACCGGTTTGCCACATGATGTAGGCCTATGGACTGAACAAGAAACCACCAAAAATTTTAACCAGTCATCGTTCTCACAACACTGAGGACCAGTCATTCGAAATGACTTCTCCATGCATTTTATGCATTGGTAAAAGCACTATGATGAAAAGTGTGATATGTTTTCAGGTATCTCCTATACTAATAGAGCCACATGCTCACCGGTTTGCCACATGATGTAGGCCTATGGACTGAACAAGAAACCACCAAAAATTTTAACCAGTCATCGTTCTCACAACACTGAGGACCAGTCATTCGAAATTACTTCTCCATGCATTTTATGCATTGGTAAAAGCACTATGATGAAAAGTGTGATATGTTTTCAGGTATCTCCTATACTAATAGAGCCACATGCTCACCGGTTTGCCACATGATGTAGGCCTATGGACTGAACCAGAAACCACCAAAAATTTTAACCAGTCATCGTTCTCACAACACTGAGGACCAGTCATTCGAAATGACTTCTCCATGCATTTTATGCATTGGTAAAAGCACTATGATGAAAAGTGTGATATGTTTTCAGGTATCTCCTATACTAATAGAGCCACATGCTCACCGGTTTGCCACATGATGTAGGCCTATGGACTGAACAAGAAACCACCAAAAATTTTAACCAGTCATCGTTCTCACAACACTGAGGAGCAGTCATTCGAAATGACTTCTCCATGCATTTTATGCATTGGTAAAAGCACTATGATGAAAAGTGTGATATGTTTTCAGGTATCTCCTATACTAATAGAGCCACATGCTCACCGGTTTGCCACATGATGTAGGCCTATGGACTGAACAAGAAACCACCAAAAATTTTAACCAGTCATCGTTCTCACAACACTGAGGACCAGTCATTCGAAATGACTTCTCCATGCATTTTATGCATTGGTAAAAGCACTATGATGAAAAGTGTGATATGTTTTCAGGTATCTCCTATACTAATAGAGCCACATGCTCACCGGTTTGCCACATGATGTAGGCCTATGGACTGAACAAGAAACCACCAAAAATTTTAACCAGTCATCGTTCTCACAACACTGAGGACCAGTCATTCGAAATGACTTCTCCATGCATTTTATGCATTGGTAAAAGCACTATGATGAAAAGTGTGATATGTTTTCAGGTATCTCCTATACTAATAGAGCCACATGCTCACCGGTTTGCCACATGATGTAGGCCTATGGACTGAACAAGAAACCACCAAAAATTTTAACCAGTCATCGTTCTCACAACACTGAGGACCAGTCATTCGAAATGACTTCTCCATGCATTTTATGCATTGGTAAAAGCACTATGATGAAAAGTGTGATATGTTTTCAGGTATCTCCTATACTAATATAGCCACATGCTCACCGGTTTGCCACATGATGTAGGCCTATGGACTGAACAAGAAACCACCAAAAATTTTAACCAGTCATCGTTCTCACAACACTGAGGACCAGTCATTCGAAATGACTTCTCCATGCATTTTATGCATTGGTAAAAGCACTATGATGAAAAGTGTGATATGTTTTCAGGTATCTCCTATACTAATAGAGCCACATGCTCACCGGTTTGCCACATGATGTAGGCCTATGGACTGAACAAGAAACCACCAAAAATTTTAACCAGTCATCGTTCTCACAACACTGAGGACCAGTCATTCGAAATGACTTCTCCATGCATTTTATGCATTGGTAAAAGCACTATGATGAAAAGTGTGATATGTTTTCAGGTATCTCCTATACTAATAGAACCACATGCTCACCGGTTTGCCACATGATGTAGGCCTATGGACTGAACAAGAAACCACCAAAAATTTTAACCAGTCATCGTTCTCACAACACTGAGGACCAGTCATTCGAAATGACTTCTCCATGCATTTTATGCATTGGTAAAAGCACTATGATGAAAAGTGTGATATGTTTTCAGGTATCTCCTATACTAATAGAGCCACATGCTCACCGGTTTGCCACATGATGTAGGCCTATGGACTGAACAAGAAACCACCAAAAATTTTAACCAGTCATCGTTCTCACAACACTGAGGACCAGTCATTCGAAATGACTTCTCCATGCATTTTATGCATTGGTAAAAGCACTATGATGAAAAGTGTGATATGTTTTCAGGTATCTCCTATACTAATAGAGCCACATGCTCACCGGTTTGCCACATGATGTAGGCCTATGGACTGAACAAGAAACCACCAAAAATTTTAACCAGTCATCGTTCTCACAACACTGAGGACCAGTCATTCGAAATGACTTCTCCATGCATTTTATGCATTGGTAAAAGCACTATGATGAAAAGTGTGATATGTTTTCAGGTATCTCCTATACTAATAGAACCACATGCTCACCGGTTTGCCACATGATGTAGGCCTATGGACTGAACAAGAAACCACCAAAAATTTTAACCAGTCATCGTTCTCACAACACTGAGGACCAGTCATTCGAAATGACTTCTCCATGCATTTTATGCATTGGTAAAAGCACTATGATGAAAAGTGTGATATGTTTTCAGGTATCTCCTATACTAATAGAGCCACATGCTCACCGGTTTGCCACATGATGTAGGCCTATGGACTGAACAAGAAACCACCAAAAATTTTAACCAGTCATCGTTCTCACAACACTGAGGACCAGTCATTCGAAATGACTTCTCCATGCATTTTATGCATTGGTAAAAGCACTATGATGAAAAGTGTGATATGTTTTCAGGTATCTCCTATACTAATAGAGCCACATGCTCACCGGTTTGCCACATGATGTAGGCCTATGGACTGAACAAGAAACCACCAAAAATTTTAACCAGTCATCGTTCTCACAACACTGAGGACCAGTCATTCGAAATGACTTCTCCATGCATTTTATGCATTGGTAAAAGCACTATGATGAAAAGTGTGATATGTTTTCAGGTATCTCCTATACTAATAGAGCCACATGCTCACCGGTTTGCCACATGATGTAGGCCTATGGACTGAACAAGAAACCACCAAAAATTTTAACCAGTCATCGTTCTCACAACACTGAGGACCAGTAATTCGAAATGACTTCTCCATGCATTTTATGCATTGGTAAAAGCACTATGATTGAAAAGTGTGATATGTTTTCAGGTATCTCCTATACTAATAGAGCCACATGCTCACCGGTTTGCCACATGATGTAGGCCTATGGACTGAACAAGAAACCACCAAAAATTTTAACCAGTCATCGTTCTCACAACACTGAGGACCAGTCATTCGAAATGACTTCTCCATGCATTTTATGCATTGGTAAAAGCACTATGATGAAAAGTGTGATATGTTTTCAGGTATCTCCTATACTAATAGAGCCACATGCTCACCGGTTTGCCACATGATGTAGGCCTATGGACTGAACAAGAAACCACCAAAAATTTTAACCAGTCATCGTTCTCACAACACTGAGGACCAGTCATTCGAAATGACTTCTCCATGCATTTTATGCATTGGTAAAAGCACTATGATTGAAAAGTGTGATATGTTTTCAGGTATCTCCTATACTAATAGAGCCACATGCTCACCGGTTTGCCACATGATGTAGGCCTATGGACTGAACAAGAAACCACCAAAAATTTTAACCAGTCATCGTTCTCACAACACTGAGGACCAGTCATTCGAAATGACTTCTCCATGCATTTTATGCATTGGTAAAAGCACTATGATGAAAAGTGTGATATGTTTTCAGGTATCTCCTATACTAATAGAGCCACATGCTCACCGGTTTGCCACATGATGTAGGCCTATGGACTGAACAAGAAACCACCAAAAATTTTAACCAGTCATCGTTCTCACAACACTGAGGACCAGTAATTCGAAATGACTTCTCCATGCATTTTATGCATTGGTAAAAGCTCTATGATTGAAAAGTGTGATATATTTTCAGGTATCTCCTATACTAATAGAGCCACATGCTCACCGGTTTGCCACATGATGTAGGCCTATGGACTGAACAAGAAACCACCAAAAATTTTAACCAGTCATCGTTCTCACAACACTGAGGACCAGTCATTCGAAATGACTTCTCCATGCATTTTATGCATTGGTAAAAGCACTATGATGAAAAGTGTGATATGTTTTCAGGTATCTCCTATACTAATATAGCCACATGCTCACCGGTTTGCCACATGATGTAGGCCTATGGACTGAACAAGAAACCACCAAAAATTTTAACCAGTCATCGTTCTCACAACACTGAGGACCAGTCATTCGAAATGACTTCTCCATGCATTTTATGCATTGGTAAAAGCACTATGATGAAAAGTGTGATATGTTTTCAGGTATCTCCTATACTAATAGAGCCACATGCTCACCGGTTTGCCACATGATGTAGGCCTATGGACTGAACAAGAAACCACCAAAAATTTTAACCAGTCATCGTTCTCACAACACTGAGGACCAGTCATTCGAAATGACTTCTCCATGCATTTTATGCATTGGTAAAAGCACTATGATGAAAAGTGTGATATGTTTTCAGGTATCTCCTATACTAATAGAACCACATGCTCACCGGTTTGCCACATGATGTAGGCCTATGGACTGAACAAGAAACCACCAAAAATTTTAACCAGTCATCGTTCTCACAACACTGAGGACCAGTCATTCGAAATGACTTCTCCATGCATTTTATGCATTGGTAAAAGCACTATGATGAAAAGTGTGATATGTTTTCAGGTATCTCCTATACTAATAGAGCCACATGCTCACCGGTTTGCCACATGATGTAGGCCTATGGACTGAACAAGAAACCACCAAAAATTTTAACCAGTCATCGTTCTCACAACACTGAGGACCAGTCATTCGAAATGACTTCTCCATGCATTTTATGCATTGGTAAAAGCACTATGATGAAAAGTGTGATATGTTTTCAGGTATCTCCTATACTAATAGAGCCACATGCTCACCGGTTTGCCACATGATGTAGGCCTATGGACTGAACAAGAAACCACCAAAAATTTTAACCAGTCATCGTTCTCACAACACTGAGGACCAGTCATTCGAAATGACTTCTCCATGCATTTTATGCATTGGTAAAAGCACTATGATGAAAAGTGTGATATGTTTTCAGGTATCTCCTATACTAATAGAGCCACATGCTCACCGGTTTGCCACATGATGTAGGCCTATGGACTGAACAAGAAACCACCAAAAATTTTAACCAGTCATCGTTCTCACAACACTGAGGACCAGTCATTCGAAATGACTTCTCCATGCATTTTATGCATTGGTAAAAGCACTATGATGAAAAGTGTGATATGTTTTCAGGTATCTCCTATACTAATATAGCCACATGCTCACCGGTTTGCCACATGATGTAGGCCTATGGACTGAACAAGAAACCACCAAAAATTTTAACCAGTCATCGTTCTCACAACACTGAGGACCAGTCATTCGAAATGACTTCTCCATGCATTTTATGCATTGGTAAAAGCACTATGATGAAAAGTGTGATATGTTTTCAGGTATCTCCTATACTAATAGAGCCACATGCTCACCGGTTTGCCACATGATGTAGGCCTATGGACTGAACAAGAAACCACCAAAAATTTTAACCAGTCATCGTTCTCACAACACTGAGGACCAGTCATTCGAAATGACTTCTCCATGCATTTTATGCATTGGTAAAAGCACTATGATGAAAAGTGTGATATGTTTTCAGGTATCTCCTATACTAATAGAACCACATGCTCACCGGTTTGCCACATGATGTAGGCCTATGGACTGAACAAGAAACCACCAAAAATTTTAACCAGTCATCGTTCTCACAACACTGAGGACCAGTCATTCGAAATGACTTCTCCATGCATTTTATGCATTGGTAAAAGCACTATGATGAAAAGTGTGATATGTTTTCAGGTATCTCCTATACTAATAGAGCCACATGCTCACCGGTTTGCCACATGATGTAGGCCTATGGACTGAACAAGAAACCACCAAAAATTTTAACCAGTCATCGTTCTCACAACACTGAGGACCAGTCATTCGAAATGACTTCTCCATGCATTTTATGCATTGGTAAAAGCACTATGATGAAAAGTGTGATATGTTTTCAGGTATCTCCTATACTAATAGAGCCACATGCTCACCGGTTTGCCACATGATGTAGGCCTATGGACTGAACAAGAAACCACCAAAAATTTTAACCAGTCATCGTTCTCACAACACTGAGGACCAGTCATTCGAAATGACTTCTCCATGCATTTTATGCATTGGTAAAAGCACTATGATGAAAAGTGTGATATGTTTTCAGGTATCTCCTATACTAATAGAACCACATGCTCACCGGTTTGCCACATGATGTAGGCCTATGGACTGAACAAGAAACCACCAAAAATTTTAACCAGTCATCGTTCTCACAACACTGAGGACCAGTCATTCGAAATGACTTCTCCATGCATTTTATGCATTGGTAAAAGCACTATGATGAAAAGTGTGATATGTTTTCAGGTATCTCCTATACTAATAGAGCCACATGCTCACCGGTTTGCCACATGATGTAGGCCTATGGACTGAACAAGAAACCACCAAAAATTTTAACCAGTCATCGTTCTCACAACACTGAGGACCAGTCATTCGAAATGACTTCTCCATGCATTTTATGCATTGGTAAAAGCACTATGATGAAAAGTGTGATATGTTTTCAGGTATCTCCTATACTAATAGAGCCACATGCTCACCGGTTTGCCACATGATGTAGGCCTATGGACTGAACAAGAAACCACCAAAAATTTTAACCAGTCATCGTTCTCACAACACTGAGGACCAGTCATTCGAAATGACTTCTCCATGCATTTTATGCATTGGTAAAAGCACTATGATGAAAAGTGTGATATGTTTTCAGGTATCTCCTATACTAATAGAGCCACATGCTCACCGGTTTGCCACATGATGTAGGCCTATGGACTGAACAAGAAACCACCAAAAATTTTAACCAGTCATCGTTCTCACAACACTGAGGACCAGTCATTCGAAATGACTTCTCCATGCATTTTATGCATTGGTAAAAGCACTATGATGAAAAGTGTGATATGTTTTCAGGTATCTCCTATACTAATAGAGCCACATGCTCACCGGTTTGCCACATGATGTAGGCCTATGGACTGAACAAGAAACCACCAAAAATTTTAACCAGTCATCGTTCTCACAACACTGAGGACCAGTCATTCGAAATGACTTCTCCATGCATTTTATGCATTGGTAAAAGCACTATGATGAAAAGTGTGATATGTTTTCAGGTATCTCCTATACTAATAGAGCCACATGCTCACCGGTTTGCCACATGATGTAGGCCTATGGACTGAACAAGAAACCACCAAAAATTTTAACCAGTCATCGTTCTCACAACACTGAGGACCAGTCATCCGAAATGACTTCTCCATGCATTTTATGCATTGGTAAAAGCACTATGATGAAAAGTGTGATATGTTTTCAGGTATCTCCTATACTAATAGAGCCACATGCTCACCGGTTTGCCACATGATGTAGGCCTATGGACTGAACAAGAAACCACCAAAAATTTTAACTAGTCATCGTTCTCACAACACTGAGGACCAGTCATTCGAAATGACTTCTCCATGCATTTTATGCATTGGTAAAAGCACTATGATGAAAAGTGTGATATGTTTTCAGGTATCTCCTATACTAATAGAGCCACATGCTCACCGGTTTGCCACATGATGTAGGCCTATGGACTGAACAAGAAACCACCAAAAATTTTAACCAGTCATCGTTCTCACAACACTGAGGACCAGTCATTCGAAATGACTTCTCCATGCATTTTATGCATTGGTAAAAGCACTATGATGAAAAGTGTGATATGTTTTCAGGTATCTCCTATACTAATAGAGCCACATGCTCACCGGTTTGCCACATGATGTAGGCCTATGGACTGAACAAGAAACCACCAAAAATTTTAACCAGTCATCGTTCTCACAACACTGAGGACCAGTCATTCGAAATGACTTCTCCATGCATTTTATGCATTGGTAAAAGCACTATGATGAAAAGTGTGATATGTTTTCAGGTATCTCCTATACTAATAGAGCCACATGCTCACCGGTTTGCCACATGATGTAGGCCTATGGACTGAACAAGAAACCACCAAAAATTTTAACCAGTCATCGTTCTCACAACACTGAGGACCAGTCATTCGAAATGACTTCTCCATGCATTATATGCATTGGTAAAAGCACTATGATGAAAAGTGTGATATGTTTTCAGGTATCTCCTATACTAAGGCCTACATCATGTGGCAAACCGGTGAGCATGTGGCTCTATTAGTATAGGAGATACCTGAAAACATATCACACTTTTCATCATAGTGCTTTTACCAATGCATAAAATGCATGGAGAAGTCATTTCGAATGACTGGTCCTCAGTGTTGTGAGAACGATGACTGGTTAAAATTTTTGGTGGTTTCTTGTTCAGTCCATAGGCCTACATCATGTGGCAAACCGGTGAGCATGTGGCTCTATTAGTATAGGAGATACCTGAAAACATATCACACTTTTCATCATAGTGCTTTTACCAATGCATAAAATGCATGGAGAAGTCATTTCGAATGACTGGTCCTCAGTGTTGTGAGAACGATGACTGGTTAAAATTTTTGGTGGTTTCTTGTTCAGTCCATAGGCCTACATCATGTGGCAAACCGGTGAGCATGTGGCTCTATTAGTATAGGAGATACCTGAAAACATATCACACTTTTCATAATAGTGCTTTTACCAATGCATAAAATGCATGGAGAAGTCATTTCGGATGACTGGTCCTCAGTGTTGTGAGAACGATGACTGGTTAAAATTTTTGATGGTTTCTTGTTCAGTCCATAGGCCTACATCATGTGGCAAACCGGTGAGCATGTGGCTCTATTAGTATAGGAGATACCTGAAAACATATCACACTTTTCATCATAGTGCTTTTACCAATGCATAAAATGCATGGAGAAGTCATTTCGAATGACTGGTCCTCAGTGTTGTGAGAACGATGACTGGTTAAAATTTTTGGTGGTTTCTTGTTCAGTCCATAGGCCTACATCATGTGGCAAACCGGTGAGCATGTGGCTCTATTAGTATAGGAGATACCTGAAAACATCACACTTTTCATCATAGTGCTTTTACCAATGCATAAAATGCATGGAGAAGTCATTTCGAATGACTGGTCCTCAGTGTTGTGAGAACGATGACTGGTTAAAATTTTTGGTGGTTTCTTGTTCAGTCCATAGGCCTACATCATGTGGCAAACCGGTGAGCATGTGGCTCTATTAGTATAGGAGATACCTGAAAACATATCACACTTTTCATCATAGTGCTTTTACCAATGCATAAAATGCATGGAGAAGTCATTTCGGATGACTGGTCCTCAGTGTTGTGAGAACGATGACTGGTTAAAATTTTTGGTGGTTTCTTGTTCAGTCCATAGGCCTACATCATGTGGCAAACCGGTGAGCATGTGGCTCTATTAGTATAGGAGATACCTGAAAACATATCACACTTTTCATCATAGTGCTTTTACCAATGCATAAAATGCATGGAGAAGTCATTTCGAATGACTGGTCCTCAGTGTTGTGAGAACGATGACTGGTTAAAATTTTTGGTGGTTTCTTGTTCAGTCCATAGGCCTACATCATGTGGCAAACCGGTGAGCATGTGGCTCTATTAGTATAGGAGATACCTGAAAACATATCACACTTTTCATCATAGTGCTTTTACCAATGCATAAAATGCATGGAGAAGTCATTTCGAACGACTGGTCCTCAGTGTTGTGAGAACGATGACTGGTTAATATTTTTGGTGGTTTCTTGTTCAGTCCATAGGCCTACATCATGTGGCAAACCGGTGAGCATGTGGCTCTATTAGTATAGGAGATACCTGAAAACATATCACACTTTTCATCATAGTGCTTTTACCAATGCATAAAATGCATGGAGAAGTCATTTCGAATGACTGGTCCTCAGTGTTGTGAGAACGATGACTGGTTAAAATTTTTGGTGGTTTCTTGTTCAGTCCATAGGCCTACATCATGTGGCAAACCGGTGAGCATGTGGCTCTATTAGTATAGGAGATACCTGAAAACATATCACACTTTTCATCACAACACTGAGGACCAGTCATTCGAAATGACTTCTCCATGCATTTTATGCATTGGTAAAAGCACTATGATGAAAAGTGTGATATGTTTTCAGGTATCTCCTATACTAATAGAGCCACATGCTCACCGGTTTGCCACATGATGTAGGCCTATGGACTGAACAAGAAACCACCAAAAATTTTAACCAGTCATCGTTCTCACAACACTGAGGACCAGTCATTCGAAATGACTTCTCCATGCATTTTATGCATTGGTAAAAGCACTATGATGAAAAGTGTGATATGTTTTCAGGTATCTCCTATACTAATAGAGCCACATGCTCACCGGTTTGCCACATGATGTAGGCCTATGGACTGAACCAGAAACCACCAAAAATTTTAACCAGTCATCTGTCTCACAACACTGAGGACCAGTCATTCGAAATGACTTCTCCATGCATTTTATGCATTGGTAAAAGCACTATGATGAAAAGTGTGATATGTTTTCAGGTATCTCCTATACTAATAGAGCCACATGCTCACCGGTTTGCCACATGATGTAGGCCTATGGACTGAACAAGAAACCACCAAAAATTTTAACCAGTCATCGTTCTCACAACACTGAGGACCAGTCATTCGAAATGACTTCTCCATGCATTTTATGCATTGGTAAAAGCACTATGATGAAAAGTGTGATATGTTTTCAGGTATCTCCTATACTAATAGAGCCACATGCTCACCGGTTTGCCACATGATGTAGGCCTATGGACTGAACAAGAAACCACCAAAAATTTTAACCAGTCATCGTTCTCACAACACTGAGGACCAGTCATTCGAAATGACTTCTCCATGCATTTTATGCATTGGTAAAAGCACTATGATGAAAAGTGTGATATGTTTTCAGGTATCTCCTATACTAATAGAGCCACATGCTCACCGGTTTGCCACATGATGTAGGCCTATGGACTGAACAAGAAACCACCAAAAATTTTAACCAGTCATCGTTCTCACAACACTGAGGACCAGTCATTCGAAATGACTTCTCCATGCATTTTATGCATTGGTAAAAGCACTATGATGAAAAGTGTGATATGTTTTCAGGTATCTCCTATACTAATAGAGCCACATGCTCACCGGTTTGCCACATGATGTAGGCCTATGGACTGAACAAGAAACCACCAAAAATTTTAACCAGTCATCGTTCTCACAACACTGAGGACCAGTCATTCGAAATGACTTCTCCATGCATTTTATGCATTGGTAAAAGCACTATGATGAAAAGTGTGATATGTTTTCAGGTATCTCCTATACTAATATAGCCACATGCTCACCGGTTTGCCACATGATGTAGGCCTATGGACTGAACAAGAAACCACCAAAAATTTTAACCAGTCATCGTTCTCACAACACTGAGGACCAGTCATTCGAAATGACTTCTCCATGCATTTTATGCATTGGTAAAAGCACTATGATGAAAAGTGTGATATGTTTTCAGGTATCTCCTATACTAATAGAGCCACATGCTCACCGGTTTGCCACATGATGTAGGCCTATGGACTGAACAAGAAACCACCAAAAATTTTAACCAGTCATCGTTCTCACAACACTGAGGACCAGTCATTCGAAATGACTTCTCCATGCATTTTATGCATTGGTAAAAGCACTATGATGAAAAGTGTGATATGTTTTCAGGTATCTCCTATACTAATAGAACCACATGCTCACCGGTTTGCCACATGATGTAGGCCTATGGACTGAACAAGAAACCACCAAAAATTTTAACCAGTCATCGTTCTCACAACACTGAGGACCAGTCATTCGAAATGACTTCTCCATGCATTTTATGCATTGGTAAAAGCACTATGATGAAAAGTGTGATATGTTTTCAGGTATCTCCTATACTAATAGAGCCACATGCTCACCGGTTTGCCACATGATGTAGGCCTATGGACTGAACAAGAAACCACCAAAAATTTTAACCAGTCATCGTTCTCACAACACTGAGGACCAGTCATTCGAAATGACTTCTCCATGCATTTTATGCATTGGTAAAAGCACTATGATGAAAAGTGTGATATGTTTTCAGGTATCTCCTATACTAATAGAGCCACATGCTCACCGGTTTGCCACATGATGTAGGCCTATGGACTGAACAAGAAACCACCAAAAATTTTAACCAGTCATCGTTCTCACAACACTGAGGACCAGTCATTCGAAATGACTTCTCCATGCATTTTATGCATTGGTAAAAGCACTATGATGAAAAGTGTGATATGTTTTCAGGTATCTCCTATACTAATAGAACCACATGCTCACCGGTTTGCCACATGATGTAGGCCTATGGACTGAACAAGAAACCACCAAAAATTTTAACCAGTCATCGTTCTCACAACACTGAGGACCAGTCATTCGAAATGACTTCTCCATGCATTTTATGCATTGGTAAAAGCACTATGATGAAAAGTGTGATATGTTTTCAGGTATCTCCTATACTAATAGAGCCACATGCTCACCGGTTTGCCACATGATGTAGGCCTATGGACTGAACAAGAAACCACCAAAAATTTTAACCAGTCATCGTTCTCACAACACTGAGGACCAGTCATTCGAAATGACTTCTCCATGCATTTTATGCATTGGTAAAAGCACTATGATGAAAAGTGTGATATGTTTTCAGGTATCTCCTATACTAATAGAGCCACATGCTCACCGGTTTGCCACATGATGTAGGCCTATGGACTGAACAAGAAACCACCAAAAATTTTAACCAGTCATCGTTCTCACAACACTGAGGACCAGTCATTCGAAATGACTTCTCCATGCATTTTATGCATTGGTAAAAGCACTATGATGAAAAGTGTGATATGTTTTCAGGTATCTCCTATACTAATAGAGCCACATGCTCACCGGTTTGCCACATGATGTAGGCCTATGGACTGAACAAGAAACCACCAAAAATTTTAACCAGTCATCGTTCTCACAACACTGAGGACCAGTAATTCGAAATGACTTCTCCATGCATTTTATGCATTGGTAAAAGCACTATGATTGAAAAGTGTGATATGTTTTCAGGTATCTCCTATACTAATAGAGCCACATGCTCACCGGTTTGCCACATGATGTAGGCCTATGGACTGAACAAGAAACCACCAAAAATTTTAACCAGTCATCGTTCTCACAACACTGAGGACCAGTCATTCGAAATGACTTCTCCATGCATTTTATGCATTGGTAAAAGCACTATGATGAAAAGTGTGATATGTTTTCAGGTATCTCCTATACTAATAGAGCCACATGCTCACCGGTTTGCCACATGATGTAGGCCTATGGACTGAACAAGAAACCACCAAAAATTTTAACCAGTCATCGTTCTCACAACACTGAGGACCAGTCATTCGAAATGACTTCTCCATGCATTTTATGCATTGGTAAAAGCACTATGATTGAAAAGTGTGATATGTTTTCAGGTATCTCCTATACTAATAGAGCCACATGCTCACCGGTTTGCCACATGATGTAGGCCTATGGACTGAACAAGAAACCACCAAAAATTTTAACCAGTCATCGTTCTCACAACACTGAGGACCAGTCATTCGAAATGACTTCTCCATGCATTTTATGCATTGGTAAAAGCACTATGATGAAAAGTGTGATATGTTTTCAGGTATCTCCTATACTAATAGAGCCACATGCTCACCGGTTTGCCACATGATGTAGGCCTATGGACTGAACAAGAAACCACCAAAAATTTTAACCAGTCATCGTTCTCACAACACTGAGGACCAGTAATTCGAAATGACTTCTCCATGCATTTTATGCATTGGTAAAAGCTCTATGATTGAAAAGTGTGATATATTTTCAGGTATCTCCTATACTAATAGAGCCACATGCTCACCGGTTTGCCACATGATGTAGGCCTATGGACTGAACAAGAAACCACCAAAAATTTTAACCAGTCATCGTTCTCACAACACTGAGGACCAGTCATTCGAAATGACTTCTCCATGCATTTTATGCATTGGTAAAAGCACTATGATGAAAAGTGTGATATGTTTTCAGGTATCTCCTATACTAATATAGCCACATGCTCACCGGTTTGCCACATGATGTAGGCCTATGGACTGAACAAGAAACCACCAAAAATTTTAACCAGTCATCGTTCTCACAACACTGAGGACCAGTCATTCGAAATGACTTCTCCATGCATTTTATGCATTGGTAAAAGCACTATGATGAAAAGTGTGATATGTTTTCAGGTATCTCCTATACTAATAGAGCCACATGCTCACCGGTTTGCCACATGATGTAGGCCTATGGACTGAACAAGAAACCACCAAAAATTTTAACCAGTCATCGTTCTCACAACACTGAGGACCAGTCATTCGAAATGACTTCTCCATGCATTTTATGCATTGGTAAAAGCACTATGATGAAAAGTGTGATATGTTTTCAGGTATCTCCTATACTAATAGAACCACATGCTCACCGGTTTGCCACATGATGTAGGCCTATGGACTGAACAAGAAACCACCAAAAATTTTAACCAGTCATCGTTCTCACAACACTGAGGACCAGTCATTCGAAATGACTTCTCCATGCATTTTATGCATTGGTAAAAGCACTATGATGAAAAGTGTGATATGTTTTCAGGTATCTCCTATACTAATAGAGCCACATGCTCACCGGTTTGCCACATGATGTAGGCCTATGGACTGAACAAGAAACCACCAAAAATTTTAACCAGTCATCGTTCTCACAACACTGAGGACCAGTCATTCGAAATGACTTCTCCATGCATTTTATGCATTGGTAAAAGCACTATGATGAAAAGTGTGATATGTTTTCAGGTATCTCCTATACTAATAGAGCCACATGCTCACCGGTTTGCCACATGATGTAGGCCTATGGACTGAACAAGAAACCACCAAAAATTTTAACCAGTCATCGTTCTCACAACACTGAGGACCAGTCATTCGAAATGACTTCTCCATGCATTTTATGCATTGGTAAAAGCACTATGATGAAAAGTGTGATATGTTTTCAGGTATCTCCTATACTAATAGAGCCACATGCTCACCGGTTTGCCACATGATGTAGGCCTATGGACTGAACAAGAAACCACCAAAAATTTTAACCAGTCATCGTTCTCACAACACTGAGGACCAGTCATTCGAAATGACTTCTCCATGCATTTTATGCATTGGTAAAAGCACTATGATGAAAAGTGTGATATGTTTTCAGGTATCTCCTATACTAATATAGCCACATGCTCACCGGTTTGCCACATGATGTAGGCCTATGGACTGAACAAGAAACCACCAAAAATTTTAACCAGTCATCGTTCTCACAACACTGAGGACCAGTCATTCGAAATGACTTCTCCATGCATTTTATGCATTGGTAAAAGCACTATGATGAAAAGTGTGATATGTTTTCAGGTATCTCCTATACTAATAGAGCCACATGCTCACCGGTTTGCCACATGATGTAGGCCTATGGACTGAACAAGAAACCACCAAAAATTTTAACCAGTCATCGTTCTCACAACACTGAGGACCAGTCATTCGAAATGACTTCTCCATGCATTTTATGCATTGGTAAAAGCACTATGATGAAAAGTGTGATATGTTTTCAGGTATCTCCTATACTAATAGAACCACATGCTCACCGGTTTGCCACATGATGTAGGCCTATGGACTGAACAAGAAACCACCAAAAATTTTAACCAGTCATCGTTCTCACAACACTGAGGACCAGTCATTCGAAATGACTTCTCCATGCATTTTATGCATTGGTAAAAGCACTATGATGAAAAGTGTGATATGTTTTCAGGTATCTCCTATACTAATAGAGCCACATGCTCACCGGTTTGCCACATGATGTAGGCCTATGGACTGAACAAGAAACCACCAAAAATTTTAACCAGTCATCGTTCTCACAACACTGAGGACCAGTCATTCGAAATGACTTCTCCATGCATTTTATGCATTGGTAAAAGCACTATGATGAAAAGTGTGATATGTTTTCAGGTATCTCCTATACTAATAGAGCCACATGCTCACCGGTTTGCCACATGATGTAGGCCTATGGACTGAACAAGAAACCACCAAAAATTTTAACCAGTCATCGTTCTCACAACACTGAGGACCAGTCATTCGAAATGACTTCTCCATGCATTTTATGCATTGGTAAAAGCACTATGATGAAAAGTGTGATATGTTTTCAGGTATCTCCTATACTAATAGAACCACATGCTCACCGGTTTGCCACATGATGTAGGCCTATGGACTGAACAAGAAACCACCAAAAATTTTAACCAGTCATCGTTCTCACAACACTGAGGACCAGTCATTCGAAATGACTTCTCCATGCATTTTATGCATTGGTAAAAGCACTATGATGAAAAGTGTGATATGTTTTCAGGTATCTCCTATACTAATAGAGCCACATGCTCACCGGTTTGCCACATGATGTAGGCCTATGGACTGAACAAGAAACCACCAAAAATTTTAACCAGTCATCGTTCTCACAACACTGAGGACCAGTCATTCGAAATGACTTCTCCATGCATTTTATGCATTGGTAAAAGCACTATGATGAAAAGTGTGATATGTTTTCAGGTATCTCCTATACTAATAGAGCCACATGCTCACCGGTTTGCCACATGATGTAGGCCTATGGACTGAACAAGAAACCACCAAAAATTTTAACCAGTCATCGTTCTCACAACACTGAGGACCAGTCATTCGAAATGACTTCTCCATGCATTTTATGCATTGGTAAAAGCACTATGATGAAAAGTGTGATATGTTTTCAGGTATCTCCTATACTAATAGAGCCACATGCTCACCGGTTTGCCACATGATGTAGGCCTATGGACTGAACAAGAAACCACCAAAAATTTTAACCAGTCATCGTTCTCACAACACTGAGGACCAGTAATTCGAAATGACTTCTCCATGCATTTTATGCATTGGTAAAAGCACTATGATTGAAAAGTGTGATATGTTTTCAGGTATCTCCTATACTAATAGAGCCACATGCTCACCGGTTTGCCACATGATGTAGGCCTATGGACTGAACAAGAAACCACCAAAAATTTTAACCAGTCATCGTTCTCACAACACTGAGGACCAGTCATTCGAAATGACTTCTCCATGCATTTTATGCATTGGTAAAAGCACTATGATGAAAAGTGTGATATGTTTTCAGGTATCTCCTATACTAATAGAGCCACATGCTCACCGGTTTGCCACATGATGTAGGCCTATGGACTGAACAAGAAACCACCAAAAATTTTAACCAGTCATCGTTCTCACAACACTGAGGACCAGTCATTCGAAATGACTTCTCCATGCATTTTATGCATTGGTAAAAGCACTATGATTGAAAAGTGTGATATGTTTTCAGGTATCTCCTATACTAATAGAGCCACATGCTCACCGGTTTGCCACATGATGTAGGCCTATGGACTGAACAAGAAACCACCAAAAATTTTAACCAGTCATCGTTCTCACAACACTGAGGACCAGTCATTCGAAATGACTTCTCCATGCATTTTATGCATTGGTAAAAGCACTATGATGAAAAGTGTGATATGTTTTCAGGTATCTCCTATACTAATAGAGCCACATGCTCACCGGTTTGCCACATGATGTAGGCCTATGGACTGAACAAGAAACCACCAAAAATTTTAACCAGTCATCGTTCTCACAACACTGAGGACCAGTAATTCGAAATGACTTCTCCATGCATTTTATGCATTGGTAAAAGCTCTATGATTGAAAAGTGTGATATATTTTCAGGTATCTCCTATACTAATAGAGCCACATGCTCACCGGTTTGCCACATGATGTAGGCCTATGGACTGAACAAGAAACCACCAAAAATTTTAACCAGTCATCGTTCTCACAACACTGAGGACCAGTCATTCGAAATGACTTCTCCATGCATTTTATGCATTGGTAAAAGCACTATGATGAAGTGTGATATGTTTTCAGGTATCTCCTATACTAATAGAGCCACATGCTCACCGGTTTGCCACATGATGTAGGCCTATGGACTGAACAAGAAACCACCAAAAATTTTAACCAGTCATCGTTCTCACAACACTGAGGACCAGTCATTCGAAATGACTTCTCCATGCATTTTATGCATTGGTAAAAGCTATCACACTTTTCATCATAGTGCTTTTACCAATGCATAAAATGCATGGAGAAGTCATTTCGGATGACTGGTCCTCAGTGTTGTGAGAACGATGACTGGTTAAAATTTTTGGTGGTTTCTTGTTCAGTCCATAGGCCTACATCATGTGGCAAACCGGTGAGCATGTGGCTCTATTAGTATAGGAGATACCTGAAAACATATCACACTTTTCATCATAGTGCTTTTACCAATGCATAAAATGCATGGAGAAGTCATTTCGAATGACTGGTCCTCAGTGTTGTGAGAACGATGACTGGTTAAAATTTTTGGTGGTTTCTTGTTCAGTCCATAGGCCTACATCATGTGGCAAACCGGTGAGCATGTGGCTCTATTAATATAGGAGATACCTGAAAACATATCACACTTTTCATCATAGTGCTTTTACCAATGCATAAAATGCATGGAGAAGTCATTTCGAATGACTGGTCCTCAGTGTTGTGAGAACGATGACTGGTTAAAATTTTTGGTGGTTTCTTGTTCAGTCCATAGGCCTACATCATGTGGCAAACCGGTGAGCATGTGGCTCTATTAGTATAGGAGATACCTGAAAACATATCACACTTTTCATCATAGTGCTTTTACCAATGCATAAAATGCATGGAGAAGTCATTTCGAATGACTGGTCCTCAGTGTTGTGAGAACGATGACTGGTTAAAATTTTTGGTGGTTTCTTGTTCAGTCCATAGGCCTACATCATGTGGCAAACCGGTGAGCATGTGGCTCTATTAGTATAGGAGATACCTGAAAACATATCACACTTTTCATCATAGTGCTTTTACCAATGCATAAAATGCATGGAGAAGTCATTTCGAATGACTGGTCCTCAGTGTTGTGAGAACGATGACTAGTTAAAATTTTTGGTGGTTTCTTGTTCAGTCCATAGGCCTACATCATGTGGCAAACCGGTGAGCATGTGGCTCTATTAGTATAGGAAATACCTTAAAACATATCACACTTTTCATCATAGTGCTTTTACCAATGCATAAAATGCATGGAGAAGTCATTTCGGATGACTGGTCCTCAGTGTTGTGAGAACGATGACTGGTTAAAATTTTTGGTGGTTTCTTGTTCAGTCCATAGGCCTACATCATGTGGCAAACCGGTGAGCATGTGGCTCTATTAGTATAGGAGATACCTGAAAACATATCACACTTTTCATCATAGTGCTTTTACCAATGCATAAAATGCATGGAGAAGTCATTTCGAATGACTGGTCCTCAGTGTTGTGAGAACGATGACTGGTTAAAATTTTTGGTGGTTTCTTGTTCAGTCCATAGGCCTACATCATGTGGCAAACCGGTGAGCATGTGGCTCTATTAGTATAGGAGATACCTGAAAACATATCACACTTTTCATCATAGTGCTTTTACCAATGCATAAAATGCATGGAGAAGTCATTTCGAATGACTGGTCCTCAGTGTTGTGAGAACGATGACTGGTTAAAATTTTTGGTGGTTTCTTGTTCAGTCCATAGGCCTACATCATGTGGCAAACCGGTGAGCATGTGGCTCTATTAGTATAGGAGATACCTGAAAACATATCACACTTTTCATAATAGTGCTTTTACCAATGCATAAAATGCATGGAGAAGTCATTTCGGATGACTGGTCCTCAGTGTTGTGAGAACGATGACTGGTTAAAATTTTTGGTGGTTTCTTGTTCAGTCCATAGGCCTACATCATGTGGCAAACCGGTGAGCATGTGGCTCTATTAGTATAGGAGATACCTGAAAACATATCACACTTTTCATCATAGTGCTTTTACCAATGCATAAAATGCATGGAGAAGTCATTTCGAATGACTGGTCCTCAGTGTTGTGAGAACGATGACTGGTTAAAATTTTTGGTGGTTTCTTGTTCAGTCCATAGGCCTACATCATGTGGCAAACCGGTGAGCATGTGGCTCTATTAGTATAGGAGATACCTGAAAACATATCACACTTTTCATCATAGTGCTTTTACCAATGCATAAAATGCATGGAGAAGTCATTTCGAATGACTGGTCCTCAGTGTTGTGAGAACGATGACTGGTTAAAATTTTTGGTGGTTTCTTGTTCAGTCCATAGGCCTACATCATGTGGCAAACCGGTGAGCATGTGGCTCTATTAGTATAGGAGATACCTGAAAACATATCACACTTTTCATCATAGTGCTTTTACCAATGCATAAAATGCATGGAGAAGTCATTTCGGATGACTGGTCCTCAGTGTTGTGAGAACGATGACTGGTTAAAATTTTTGGTGGTTTCTTGTTCAGTCCATAGGCCTACATCATGTGGCAAACCGGTGAGCATGTGGCTCTATTAGTATAGGAGATACCTGAAAACATATCACACTTTTCATCATAGTGCTTTTACCAATGCATAAAATGCATGGAGAAGTCATTTCGAATGACTGGTCCTCAGTGTTGTGAGAACGATGACTGGTTAAAATTTTTGGTGGTTTCTTGTTCAGTCCATAGGCCTACATCATGTGGCAAACCGGTGAGCATGTGGCTCTATTAGTATAGGAGATACCTGAAAACATATCACACTTTTCATCATAGTGCTTTTACCAATGCATAAAATGCATGGAGAAGTCATTTCGAACGACTGGTCCTCAGTGTTGTGAGAACGATGACTGGTTAATATTTTTGGTGGTTTCTTGTTCAGTCCATAGGCCTACATCATGTGGCAAACCGGTGAGCATGTGGCTCTATTAGTATAGGAGATACCTGAAAACATATCACACTTTTCATCATAGTGCTTTTACCAATGCATAAAATGCATGGAGAAGTCATTTCGAATGACTGGTCCTCAGTGTTGTGAGAACGATGACTGGTTAAAATTTTTGGTGGTTTCTTGTTCAGTCCATAGGCCTACATCATGTGGCAAACCGGTGAGCATGTGGCTCTATTAGTATAGGAGATACCTGAAAACATATCACACTTTTCATCATAGTGCTTTTACCAATGCATAAAATGCATGGAGAAGTCATTTCGAATGACTGGTCCTCAGTGTTGTGAGAACGATGACTGGTTAAAATTTTTGGTGGTTTCTTGTTCAGTCCATAGGCCTACATCATGTGGCAAACCGGTGAGCATGTGGCTCTATTAGTATAGGAGATACCTGAAAACATATCACACTTTTCATCATAGTGCTTTTACCAATGCATAAAATGCTTGGAGAAGTCATTTCGAATGACTGGTCCTCAGTGTTGTGAGAACGATGACTGGTTAAAATTTTTGGTGGTTTCTTGTTCAGTCCATAGGCCTACATCATGTGGCAAACCGGTGAGCATGTGGCTCTATTAGTATAGGAGATACCTGAAAACATATCACACTTTTCATCACAACACTGAGGACCAGTCATTCGAAATGACTTCTCCATGCATTTTATGCATTGGTAAAAGCACTATGATGAAAAGTGTGATATGTTTTCAGGTATCTCCTATACTAATAGAGCCACATGCTCACCGGTTTGCCACATGATGTAGGCCTATGGACTGAACAAGAAACCACCAAAAATTTTAACCAGTCATCTGTCTCACAACACTGAGGACCAGTCATTCGAAATGACTTCTCCATGCATTTTATGCATTGGTAAAAGCACTATGATGAAAAGTGTGATATGTTTTCAGGTATCTCCTATACTAATAGAGCCACATGCTCACCGGTTTGCCACATGATGTAGGCCTATGGACTGAACAAGAAACCACCAAAAATTTTAACCAGTCATCGTTCTCACAACACTGAGGACCAGTCATTCGAAATGACTTCTCCATGCATTTTATGCATTGGTAAAAGCACTATGATGAAAAGTGTGATATGTTTTCAGGTATCTCCTATACTAATAGAGCCACATGCTCACCGGTTTGCCACATGATGTAGGCCTATGGACTGAACCAGAAACCACCAAAAATTTTAACCAGTCATCTGTCTCACAACACTGAGGACCAGTCATTCGAAATGACTTCTCCATGCATTTTATGCATTGGTAAAAGCACTATGATGAAAAGTGTGATATGTTTTCAGGTATCTCCTATACTAATAGAGCCACATGCTCACCGGTTTGCCACATGATGTAGGCCTATGGACTGAACAAGAAACCACCAAAAATTTTAACCAGTCATCGTTCTCACAACACTGAGGACCAGTCATTCGAAATGACTTCTCCATGCATTTTATGCATTGGTAAAAGCACTATGATGAAAAGTGTGATATGTTTTCAGGTATCTCCTATACTAATAGAGCCACATGCTCACCGGTTTGCCACATGATGTAGGCCTATGGACTGAACAAGAAACCACCAAAAATTTTAACCAGTCATCGTTCTCACAACACTGAGGACCAGTCATTCGAAATGACTTCTCCATGCATTTTATGCATTGGTAAAAGCACTATGATGAAAAGTGTGATATGTTTTCAGGTATCTCCTATACTAATAGAGCCACATGCTCACCGGTTTGCCACATGATGTAGGCCTATGGACTGAACCAGAAACCACCAAAAATTTTAACCAGTCATCGTTCTCACAACACTGAGGACCAGTCATTCGAAATGACTTCTCCATGCATTTTATGCATTGGTAAAAGCACTATGATGAAAAGTGTGATATGTTTTCAGGTATCTCCTATACTAATAGAGCCACATGCTCACCGGTTTGCCACATGATGTAGGCCTATGGACTGAACAAGAAACCACCAAAAATTTTAACCAGTCATCGTTCTCACAACACTGAGGAGCAGTCATTCGAAATGACTTCTCCATGCATTTTATGCATTGGTAAAAGCACTATGATGAAAAGTGTGATATGTTTTCAGGTATCTCCTATACTAATAGAGCCACATGCTCACCGGTTTGCCACATGATGTAGGCCTATGGACTGAACAAGAAACCACCAAAAATTTTAACCAGTCATCGTTCTCACAACACTGAGGACCAGTCATTCGAAATGACTTCTCCATGCATTTTATGCATTGGTAAAAGCACTATGATGAAAAGTGTGATATGTTTTCAGGTATCTCCTATACTAATAGAGCCACATGCTCACCGGTTTGCCACATGATGTAGGCCTATGGACTGAACAAGAAACCACCAAAAATTTTAACCAGTCATCGTTCTCACAACACTGAGGACCAGTCATTCGAAATGACTTCTCCATGCATTTTATGCATTGGTAAAAGCACTATGATGAAAAGTGTGATATGTTTTCAGGTATCTCCTATACTAATAGAGCCACATGCTCACCGGTTTGCCACATGATGTAGGCCTATGGACTGAACAAGAAACCACCAAAAATTTTAACCAGTCATCGTTCTCACAACACTGAGGACCAGTCATTCGAAATGACTTCTCCATGCATTTTATGCATTGGTAAAAGCACTATGATGAAAAGTGTGATATGTTTTCAGGTATCTCCTATACTAATAGAGCCACATGCTCACCGGTTTGCCACATGATGTAGGCCTATGGACTGAACCAGAAACCACCAAAAATTTTAACCAGTCATCTGTCTCACAACACTGAGGACCAGTCATTCGAAATGACTTCTCCATGCATTTTATGCATTGGTAAAAGCACTATGATGAAAAGTGTGATATGTTTTCAGGTATCTCCTATACTAATAGAGCCACATGCTCACCGGTTTGCCACATGATGTAGGCCTATGGACTGAACAAGAAACCACCAAAAATTTTAACCAGTCATCGTTCTCACAACACTGAGGACCAGTCATTCGAAATGACTTCTCCATGCATTTTATGCATTGGTAAAAGCACTATGATGAAAAGTGTGATATGTTTTCAGGTATCTCCTATACTAATAGAGCCACATGCTCACCGGTTTGCCACATGATGTAGGCCTATGGACTGAACCAGAAACCACCAAAAATTTTAACCAGTCATCTGTCTCACAACACTGAGGACCAGTCATTCGAAATGACTTCTCCATGCATTTTATGCATTGGTAAAAGCACTATGATGAAAAGTGTGATATGTTTTCAGGTATCTCCTATACTAATAGAGCCACATGCTCACCGGTTTGCCACATGATGTAGGCCTATGGACTGAACAAGAAACCACCAAAAATTTTAACCAGTCATCGTTCTCACAACACTGAGGACCAGTCATTCGAAATGACTTCTCCATGCATTTTATGCATTGGTAAAAGCACTATGATGAAAAGTGTGATATGTTTTCAGGTATCTCCTATACTAATAGAGCCACATGCTCACCGGTTTGCCACATGATGTAGGCCTATGGACTGAACAAGAAACCACCAAAAATTTTAACCAGTCATCGTTCTCACAACACTGAGGACCAGTCATTCGAAATGACTTCTCCATGCATTTTATGCATTGGTAAAAGCACTATGATGAAAAGTGTGATATGTTTTCAGGTATCTCCTATACTAATAGAGCCACATGCTCACCGGTTTGCCACATGATGTAGGCCTATGGACTGAACCAGAAACCACCAAAAATTTTAACCAGTCATCGTTCTCACAACACTGAGGACCAGTCATTCGAAATGACTTCTCCATGCATTTTATGCATTGGTAAAAGCACTATGATGAAAAGTGTGATATGTTTTCAGGTATCTCCTATACTAATAGAGCCACATGCTCACCGGTTTGCCACATGATGTAGGCCTATGGACTGAACAAGAAACCACCAAAAATTTTAACCAGTCATCGTTCTCACAACACTGAGGAGCAGTCATTCGAAATGACTTCTCCATGCATTTTATGCATTGGTAAAAGCACTATGATGAAAAGTGTGATATGTTTTCAGGTATCTCCTATACTAATAGAGCCACATGCTCACCGGTTTGCCACATGATGTAGGCCTATGGACTGAACAAGAAACCACCAAAAATTTTAACCAGTCATCGTTCTCACAACACTGAGGACCAGTCATTCGAAATGACTTCTCCATGCATTTTATGCATTGGTAAAAGCACTATGATGAAAAGTGTGATATGTTTTCAGGTATCTCCTATACTAATAGAGCCACATGCTCACCGGTTTGCCACATGATGTAGGCCTATGGACTGAACAAGAAACCACCAAAAATTTTAACCAGTCATCGTTCTCACAACACTGAGGACCAGTCATTCGAAATGACTTCTCCATGCATTTTATGCATTGGTAAAAGCACTATGATGAAAAGTGTGATATGTTTTCAGGTATCTCCTATACTAATAGAGCCACATGCTCACCGGTTTGCCACATGATGTAGGCCTATGGACTGAACAAGAAACCACCAAAAATTTTAACCAGTCATCGTTCTCACAACACTGAGGACCAGTCATTCGAAATGACTTCTCCATGCATTTTATGCATTGGTAAAAGCACTATGATGAAAAGTGTGATATGTTTTCAGGTATCTCCTATACTAATAGAGCCACATGCTCACCGGTTTGCCACATGATGTAGGCCTATGGACTGAACCAGAAACCACCAAAAATTTTAACCAGTCATCTGTCTCACAACACTGAGGACCAGTCATTCGAAATGACTTCTCCATGCATTTTATGCATTGGTAAAAGCACTATGATGAAAAGTGTGATATGTTTTCAGGTATCTCCTATACTAATAGAGCCACATGCTCACCGGTTTGCCACATGATGTAGGCCTATGGACTGAACAAGAAACCACCAAAAATTTTAACCAGTCATCGTTCTCACAACACTGAGGACCAGTCATTCGAAATGACTTCTCCATGCATTTTATGCATTGGTAAAAGCACTATGATGAAAAGTGTGATATGTTTTCAGGTATCTCCTATACTAATAGAGCCACATGCTCACCGGTTTGCCACATGATGTAGGCCTATGGACTGAACAAGAAACCACCAAAAATTTTAACCAGTCATCGTTCTCACAACACTGAGGACCAGTCATTCGAAATGACTTCTCCATGCATTTTATGCATTGGTAAAAGCACTATGATGAAAAGTGTGATATGTTTTCAGGTATCTCCTATACTAATAGAGCCACATGCTCACCGGTTTGCCACATGATGTAGGCCTATGGACTGAACCAGAAACCACCAAAAATTTTAACCAGTCATCGTTCTCACAACACTGAGGACCAGTCATTCGAAATGACTTCTCCATGCATTTTATGCATTGGTAAAAGCACTATGATGAAAAGTGTGATATGTTTTCAGGTATCTCCTATACTAATAGAGCCACATGCTCACCGGTTTGCCACATAATGTAGGCCTATGGACTGAACAAGAAACCACCAAAAATTTTAACCAGTCATCGTTCTCACAACACTGAGGACCAGTCATTCGAAATGACTTCTCCATGCATTTTATGCATTGGTAAAAGCACTATGATGAAAAGTGTGATATGTTTTCAGGTATCTCCTATACTTATAGAACCACATGCTCACCGGTTTGCCACATGATGTAGGCCTATGGACTGAACAAGAAACCACCAAAAATTTTAACCAGTCATCGTTCTCACAACACTGAGGACCAGTCATTCGAAATGACTTCTCCATGCATTTTATGCATTGGTAAAAGCGCTATGATGAAAAGTGTGATATGTTTTCAGGTATCTCCTATACTAATAGAGCCACATGCTCACCGGTTTGCCACATGATGTAGGCCTATGGACTGAACAAGAAACCACCAAAAATTTTAACCAGTCATCGTTCTCACAACACTGAGGACCAGTCATTCGAAATGACTTCTCCATGCATTTTATGCATTGGTAAAAGCACTATGATGAAAAGTGTGATATGTTTTCAGGTATCTCCTATACTAATAGAGCCACATGCTCACCGGTTTGCCACATGATGTAGGCCTATGGACTGAACAAGAAACCACCAAAAATTTTAACCAGTCATCGTTCTCACAACACTGAGGACCAGTCATTCGAAATGACTTCTCCATGCATTTTATGCATTGGTAAAAGCACTATGATGAAAAGTGTGATATGTTTTCAGGTATCTCCTATACTAATAGAACCACATGCTCACCGGTTTGCCACATGATGGACTGAACAAGAAACCACCAAAAATTTTAACCAGTCATCGTTCTCACAACACTGAGGACCAGTCATTCGAAATGACTTCTCCATGCATTTTATGCATTGGTAAAAGCACTATGATGAAAAGTGTGATATGTTTTCAGGTATCTCCTATACTAATAGAACCACATGCTCACCGGTTTGCCACATGATGTAGGCCTATGGACTGAACAAGAAACCACCAAAAATTTTAACCAGTCATCGTTCTCACAACACTGAGGACCAGTCATTCGAAATGACTTCTCCATGCATTTTATGCATTGGTAAAAGCACTATGATGAAAAGTGTGATATGTTTTCAGGTATCTCCTATACTAATAGAGCCACATGCTCACCGGTTTGCCACATGATGTAGGCCTATGGACTGAACAAGAAACCACCAAAAATTTTAACCAGTCATCGTTCTCACAACACTGAGGACCAGTCATTCGAAATGACTTCTCCATGCATTTTATGCATTGGTAAAAGCACTATGATGAAAAGTGTGATATGTTTTCAGGTATCTCCTATACTAATAGAGCCACATGCTCACCGGTTTGCCACATGATGTAGGCCTATGGACTGAACAAGAAACCACCAAAAATTTTAACCAGTCATCGTTCTCACAACACTGAGGACCAGTCATTCGAAATGACTTCTCCATGCATTTTATGCATTGGTAAAAGCACTATGATGAAAAGTGTTATATGTTTTCAGGTATCTCCTATACTAATAGAACCACATGCTCACCGGTTTGCCACATGATGTAGGCCTATGGACTGAACAAGAAACCACCAAAAATTTTAACCAGTCATCGTTCTCACAACACTGAGGACCAGTCATTCGAAATGACTTCTCCATGCATTTTATGCATTGGTAAAAGCACTATGATGAAAAGTGTGATATGTTTTCAGGTATCTCCTATACTAATAGAGCCACATGCTCACCGGTTTGCCACATGATGTAGGCCTATGGACTGAACAAGAAACCACCAAAAATTTTAACCAGTCATCGTTCTCACAACACTGAGGACCAGTCATTCGAAATGACTTCTCCATGCATTTTATGCATTGGTAAAAGCACTATGATGAAAAGTGTGATATGTTTTCAGGTATCTCCTATACTAATAGAGCCACATGCTCACCGGTTTGCCACATGATGTAGGCCTATGGACTGAACAAGAAACCACCAAAAATTTTAACCAGTCATCGTTCTCACAACACTGAGGACCAGTCATTCGAAATGACTTCTCCATGCATTTTATGCATTGGTAAAAGCACTATGATGAAAAGTGTGATATGTTTTCAGGTATCTCCTATACTAATAGAGCCACATGCTCACTGGTTTGCCACATGATGTAGGCCTATGGACTGAACAAGAAACCACCAAAAATTTTAACCAGTCATCGTTCTCACAACACTGAGGACCAGTAATTCGAAATGACTTCTCCATGCATTTTATGCATTGGTAAAAGCACTATGATTGAAAAGTGTGATATGTTTTCAGGTATCTCCTATACTAATAGAGCCACATGCTCACCGGTTTGCCACATGATGTAGGCCTATGGACTGAACAAGAAACCACCAAAAATTTTAACCAGTCATCGTTCTCACAACACTGAGGACCAGTCATTCGAAATGACTTCTCCATGCATTTTATGCATTGGTAAAAGCACTATGATGAAAAGTGTGATATGTTTTCAGGTATCTCCTATACTAATAGAGCCACATGCTCACCGGTTTGCCACATGATGTAGGCCTATGGACTGAACAAGAAACCACCAAAAATTTTAACCAGTCATCGTTCTCACAACACTGAGGACCAGTCATTCGAAATGACTTCTCCATGCATTTTATGCATTGGTAAAAGCACTATGATGAAAAGTGTGATATGTTTTCAGGTATCTCCTATACTAATAGAGCCACATGCTCACCGGTTTGCCACATGATGTAGGCCTATGGACTGAACAAGAAACCACCAAAAATTTTAACCAGTCATCGTTCTCACAACACTGAGGACCAGTCATTCGAAATGACTTCTCCATGCATTTTATGCATTGGTAAAAGCACTATGATTGAAAAGTGTGATATGTTTTCAGGTATCTCCTATACTAATAGAGCCACATGCTCACCGGTTTGCCACATGATGTAGGCCTATGGACTGAACAAGAAACCACCACAAATTTTAACCAGTCATCGTTCTCACAACACTGAGGACCAGTCATTCGAAATGACTTCTCCATGCATTTTATGCATTGGTAAAAGCACTATGATGAAAAGTGTGATATGTTTTCAGGTATCTCCTATACTAATAGAGCCACATGCTCACCGGTTTGCCACATGATGTAGGCCTATGGACTGAACAAGAAACCACCAAAAATTTTAACCAGTCATCGTTCTCACAACACTGAGGACCAGTAATTCGAAATGACTTCTCCATGCATTTTATGCATTGGTAAAAGCACTATGATTGAAAAGTGTGATATGTTTTCAGGTATCTCCTATACTAATAGAGCCACATGCTCACCGGTTTGCCACATGATGTAGGCCTATGGACTGAACAAGAAACCACCAAAAATTTTAACCAGTCATCGTTCTCACAACACTGAGGACCAGTCATTCGAAATGACTTCTCCATGCATTTTATGCATTGGTAAAAGCACTATGATGAAAAGTGTGATATGTTTTCAGGTATCTCCTATACTAATAGAGCCACATGCTCACCGGTTTGCCACATGATGTAGGCCTATGGACTGAACAAGAAACCACCAAAAATTTTAACCAGTCATCGTTCTCACAACACTGAGGACCAGTCATTTGAAATGACTTCTCCATGCATTTTATGCATTGGTAAAAGCACTATGATGAAAAGTGTGATATGTTTTCAGGTATCTCCTATACTAATAGAGCCACATGCTCACCGGTTTGCCACATGATGTAGGCCTATGGACTGAACAAGAAACCACCAAAAATTTTAACCAGTCATCGTTCTCACAACACTGAGGACCAGTCATTCGAAATGACTTCTCCATGCATTTTATGCATTGGTAAAAGCACTATGATTGAAAAGTGTGATATGTTTTCAGGTATCTCCTATACTAATAGAGCCACATGCTCACCGGTTTGCCACATGATGTAGGCCTATGGACTGAACAAGAAACCACCAAAAATTTTAACCAGTCATCGTTCTCACAACACTGAGGACCAGTCATTCGAAATGACTTCTCCATGCATTTTATGCATTGGTAAAAGCACTATGATGAAAAGTGTGATATGTTTTCAGGTATCTCCTATACTAATAGAGCCACATGCTCACCGGTTTGCCACATGATGTAGGCCTATGGACTGAACAAGAAACCACCAAAAATTTTAACCAGTCATCGTTCTCACAACACTGAGGACCAGTAATTCGAAATGACTTCTCCATGCATTTTATGCATTGGTAAAAGCTCTATGATTGAAAAGTGTGATATATTTTCAGGTATCTCCTATACTAATAGAGCCACATGCTCACCGGTTTGCCACATGATGTAGGCCTATGGACTGAACAAGAAACCACCAAAAATTTTAACCAGTCATCGTTCTCACAACACTGAGGACCAGTCATTCGAAATGACTTCTCCATGCATTTTATGCATTGGTAAAAGCACTATGATGAAAAGTGTGATATGTTTTCAGGTATCTCCTATACTAATAGAGCCACATGCTCACCGGTTTGCCACATGATGTAGGCCTATGGACTGAACAAGAAACCACCAAAAATTTTAACCAGTCATCGTTCTCACAACACTGAGGACCAGTCATTCGAAATGACTTCTCCATGCATTTTATGCATTGGTAAAAGCACTATGATGAAAAGTGTGATATGTTTTCAGGTATCTCCTATACTAATAGAGCCACATGCTCACCGGTTTGCCACATGATGTAGGCCTATGGACTGAACAAGAAACCACCAAAAATATTAACCAGTCATCGTTCTCACAACACTGAGGACCAGTCGTTCGAAATGACTTCTCCATGCATTTTATGCATTGGTAAAAGCACTATGATGAAAAGTGTGATATGTTTTCAGGTATCTCCTATACTAATAGAGCCACATGCTCACCGGTTTGCCACATGATGTAGGCCTATGGACTGAACAAGAAACCACCAAAAATTTTAACCAGTCATCGTTCTCACAACACTGAGGACCAGTCATTCGAAATGACTTCTCCATGCATTTTATGCATTGGTAAAAGCACTATGATTGAAAAGTGTGATATGTTTTCAGGTATCTCCTATACTAATAGAGCCACATGCTCACCGGTTTGCCACATGATGTAGGCCTATGGACTGAACAAGAAACCACCAAAAATTTTAACCAGTCATCGTTCTCACAACACTGAGGACCAGTCATTCGAAATGACTTCTCCATGCATTTTATGCATTGGTAAAAGCACTATGATGAAGTGTGATATGTTTTCAGGTATCTCCTATACTAATAGAGCCACATGCTCACCGGTTTGCCACATGATGTAGGCCTATGGACTGAACAAGAAACCACCAAAAATTTTAACCAGTCATCGTTCTCACAACACTGAGGACCAGTCATTCGAAATGTTGTGAGAACGATGACTGGTTAAAATTTTTGGTGGTTTCTTGTTCAGTCCATAGGCCTACATCATGTGGCAAACCGGTGAGCATGTGGCTCTATTAGTATAGGAGATACCTGAAAACATATCACACTTTTCATCATAGTGCTTTTACCAATGCATAAAATGCATGGAGAAGTCATTTCGAATGACTGGTCCTCAGTGTTGTGAGAACGATGACTGGTTAAAATTTTTGGTGGTTTCTTGTTCAGTCCATAGGCCTACATCATGTGGCAAACCGGTGAGCATGTGGTTCTATTAGTATAGGAGATACCTGAAAACATATCACACTTTTCATCATAGTGCTTTTACCAATGCATAAAATGCATGGAGAAGTCATTTCGAATGACTGGTCCTCAGTGTTGTGAGAACGATGACTGGTTAAAATTTTTGGTGGTTTCTTGTTCAGTCCATAGGCCTACATCATGTGGCAAACCGGTGAGCATGTGGCTCTATTAGTATAGGAGATACCTGAAAACATATCACACTTTTCATCATAGTGCTTTTACCAATGCATAAAATGCATGGAGAAGTCATTTCGAATGACTGGTCCTCAGTGTTGTGAGAACGATGACTGGTTAAAATTTTTGGTGGTTTCTTGTTCAGTCCATAGGCCTACATCATGTGGCAAACCGGTGAGCATGTGGCTCTATTAGTATAGGAGATACCTGAAAACATATCACACTTTTCATCATAGTGCTTTTACCAATGCATAAAATGCATGGAGAAGTCATTTCGAATGACTGGTCCTCAGTGTTGTGAGAACGATGACTGGTTAAAATTTTTGGTGGTTTCTTGTTCAGTCCATAGGCCTACATCATGTGGCAAACCGGTGAGCATGTGGTTCTATTAGTATAGGAGATACCTGAAAACATATCACACTTTTCATCATAGTGCTTTTACCAATGCATAAAATGCATGGAGAAGTCATTTCGAATGACTGGTCCTCAGTGTTGTGAGAACGATGACTGGTTAAAATTTTTGGTGGTTTCTTGTTCAGTCCATAGGCCTACATCATGTGGCAAACCGGTGAGCATGTGGCTCTATTAGTATAGGAGATACCTGAAAACATATCACACTTTTCATCATAGTGCTTTTACCAATGCATAAAATGCATGGAGAAGTCATTTCGAATGACTGGTCCTCAGTGTTGTGAGAACGATGACTGGTTAAAATTTTTGGTGGTTTCTTGTTCAGTCCATAGGCCTACATCATGTGGCAAACCGGTGAGCATGTGGCTCTATTAGTATAGGAGATACCTGAAAACATATCACACTTTTCATCATAGTGCTTTTACCAATGCATAAAATGCATGGAGAAGTCATTTCGAATGACTGGTCCTCAGTGTTGTGAGAACGATGACTGGTTAAAATTTTTGGTGGTTTCTTGTTCAGTCCATAGGCCTACATCATGTGGCAAACCGGTGAGCATGTGGCTCTATTAGTATAGGAGATACCTGAAAACATATCACACTTTTCATCATAGTGCTTTTACCAATGCATAAAATGCATGGAGAAGTCATTTCGAATGACTGCTCCTCAGTGTTGTGAGAACGATGACTGGTTAAAATTTTTGGTGGTTTCTTGTTCAGTCCATAGGCCTACATCATGTGGCAAACCGGTGAGCATGTGGCTCTATTAGTATAGGAGATACCTGAAAACATATCACACTTTTCATCATAGTGCTTTTACCAATGCATAAAATGCATGGAGAAGTCATTTCGAATGACTGGTCCTCAGTGTTGTGAGAACGATGACTGGTTAAAATTTTTGGTGGTTTCTGGTTCAGTCCATAGGCCTACATCATGTGGCAAACCGGTGAGCATGTGGCTCTATTAGTATAGGAGATACCTGAAAACATATCACACTTTTCATCATAGTGCTTTTACCAATGCATAAAATGCATGGAGAAGTCATTTCGAATGACTGGTCCTCAGTGTTGTGAGAACGATGACTGGTTAAAATTTTTGGTGGTTTCTTGTTCAGTCCATAGGCCTACATCATGTGGCAAACCGGTGAGCATGTGGCTCTATTAGTATAGGAGATACCTGAAAACATATCACACTTTTCATCATAGTGCTTTTACCAATGCATAAAATGCATGGAGAAGTCATTTCGAATGACTGGTCCTCAGTGTTGTGAGAACGATGACTGGTTAAAATTTTTGGTGGTTTCTTGTTCAGTCCATAGGCCTACATCATGTGGCAAACCGGTGAGCATGTGGCTCTATTAGTATAGGAGATACCTGAAAACATATCACACTTTTCATCATAGTGCTTTTACCAATGCATAAAATGCATGGAGAAGTCATTTCGAATGACTGGTCCTCAGTGTTGTGAGAACGATGACTGGTTAAAATTTGTGGTGGTTTCTTGTTCAGTCCATAGGCCTACATCATGTGGCAAACCGGTGAGCATGTGGCTCTATTAGTATAGGAGATACCTGAAAACATATCACACTTTTCAATCATAGTGCTTTTACCAATGCATAAAATGCATGGAGAAGTCATTTCGAATGACTGGTCCTCAGTGTTGTGAGAACGATGACTGGTTAAAATTTTTGGTGGTTTCTTGTTCAGTCCATAGGCCTACATCATGTGGCAAACCGGTGAGCATGTGGCTCTATTAGTATAGGAGATACCTGAAAACATATCACACTTTTCATCATAGTGCTTTTACCAATGCATAAAATGCATGGAGAAGTCATTTCGAATGACTGGTCCTCAGTGTTGTGAGAACGATGACTGGTTAAAATTTTTGGTGGTTTCTGGTTCAGTCCATAGGCCTACATCATGTGGCAAACCGGTGAGCATGTGGCTCTATTAGTATAGGAGATACCTGAAAACATATCACACTTTTCATCATAGTGCTTTTACCAATGCATAAAATGCATGGAGAAGTCATTTCGAATGACTGGTCCTCAGTGTTGTGAGAACGATGACTGGTTAAAATTTTTGGTGGTTTCTTGTTCAGTCCATAGGCCTACATCATGTGGCAAACCGGTGAGCATGTGGCTCTATTAGTATAGGAGATACCTGAAAACATATCACACTTTTCATCATAGTGCTTTTACCAATGCATAAAATGCATGGAGAAGTCATTTCGAATGACTGGTCCTCAGTGTTGTGAGAACGATGACTGGTTAAAATTTTTGGTGGTTTCTTGTTCAGTCCATAGGCCTACATCATGTGGCAAACCGGTGAGCATGTGGCTCTATTAGTATAGGAGATACCTGAAAACATATCACACTTTTCATCATAGTGCTTTTACCAATGCATAAAATGTATGGAGAAGTCATTTCGAATGACTGGTCCTCAGTGTTGTGAGAACGATGACTGGTTAAAATTTTTGGTGGTTTCTTGTTCAGTCCATAGGCCTACATCATGTGGCAAACCGGTGAGCATGTGGCTCTATTAGTATAGGAGATACCTGAAAACATATCACACTTTTCATCATAGTGCTTTTACCAATGCATAAAATGCATGGAGAAGTCATTTCGAATGACTGGTCCTCAGTGTTGTGAGAACGATGACTGGTTAAAATTTTTGGTGGTTTCTTGTTCAGTCCATAGGCCTACATCATGTGGCAAACCGGTGAGCATGTGGCTCTATTAGTATAGGAGATACCTGAAAACATATCACACTTTTCATCATAGTGCTTTTACCAATGCATAAAATGCATGGAGAAGTCATTTCGAATGACTGGTCCTGTTATGGCTGGCAATCAGGCAACACAGCGTGCAGTAATCAGCGCACATACAGAGATCTGGCAATAACTAAAAACAATAGGACGAGCTCTGAGATGTGGAATCTCTGTAGACTGCAGTACCTGATCTATCCTCACACAACTATAAGCAGCAGTGGATTGCGCCTAACACTACCTATGCAACTCGACACTGCCTGAGGAGCTGACTAGCCTGAAGATAGAAATACAAGCCTGACTTACCTCAGAGAAATACCCCAAAGGAATAGGCAGCCCCCACATATAATAACTGTTAGCAAGATGAAAAGACAAACGTAGGAATGAAATAGATTCAGCAAAGTGAGGCCCGATATTCTAGACAGAGCGAGGATAGCAAAGAGAACTATGCAGTCTACAAAAAACCCTAAAACGAAAACCACGCAAAGGGGCAAAAAGACCCACCGTGCCGAACTAACAGCACGGCGGTGCACCCCTTTGCTTCTCAGAGCTTCCAGCAAAAGTTAATAGCAAGCTGGACAGAAAAAACAGAAAACAAACTAGAAGCACTTATCTAGCAGAGCAGCAGGCCCAAGGAAAGATGCAGTAGCTCAGATCCAACACTGGAACATTGACAAGGAGCAAGGAAGACAGACTCAGGTGGAGCTAAATAGCAAGGCAGCCAACGAGCTCACCAAAACACCTGAGGGAGGAAGCCCAGAGACTGCAATACCACTTGTGACCACAGAAGTGAACTCAGCCACAGAATTCACAACATGGTCCTCAGTGTTGTGAGAACGATGACTGGTTAAAATTTTTGGTGGTTTCTTGTTCAGTCCATAGGCCTACATCATGTGGCAAACCGGTGAGCATGTGGCTCTATTAGTATAGTAGATACCTGAAAACATATCACACTTTTCATCATAGTGCTTTTACCAATGCATAAAATGCATGGAGAAGTCATTTCGAATGACTGGTCCTCAGTGTTGTGAGAACGATGACTGGTTAAAATTTTTGGTGGTTTCTTGTTCAGTCCATAGGCCTACATCATGTGGCAAACCGGTGAGCATGTGGCTCTATTAGTATAGGAGATACCCGAAAACATATCACACTTTTCATCATAGTGCTTTTACCAATGCATAAAATGCATGGAGAAGTCATTTCGAATGACTGGTCCTCAGTGTTGTGAGAACGATGACTGGTTAAAATTTTTGGTGGTTTCTTGTTCAGTCCATAGGCCTACATCATGTGGCAAACCGGTGAGCATGTGGCTCTATTAGTATAGGAGATACCTGAAAACATATCACACTTTTCATCATAGTGCTTTTACCAATGCATAAAATGCATGGAGAAGTCATTTCGAATGACTGGTCCTCAGTGTTGTGAGAACGATGACTGGTTAAAATTTTTGGTGGTTTCTTGTTCAGTCCATAGGCCTACATCATGTGGCAAACCGGTGAGCATGTGGCTCTATTAGTATAGGAGATACCTGAAAACATATCACACTTTTCATCATAGTGCTTTTACCAATGCATAAAATGCATGAAGTCATTTCGAATGACTGGTCCTCAGTGTTGTGAGAACGATGACTGGTTAAAATTTTTGGTGGTTTCTTGTTCAGTCCATAGGCCTACATCATGTGGCAAACCGGTGAGCATGTGGCTCTATTAGTATAGGAGATACCTGAAAACATATCACACTTTTCAATCATAGTGCTTTTACCAATGCATAAAATGCATGGAGAAGTCATTTCGAATGACTGGTCCTCAGTGTTGTGAGAACGATGACTGGTTAAAATTTTTGGTGGTTTCTTGTTCAGTCCATAGGCCTACATCATGTGGCAAACCGGTGAGCATGTGGCTCTATTAGTATAGGAGATACCTGAAAACATATCACACTTTTCATCATAGTGCTTTTACCAATGCATAAAATGCATGGAGAAGTCATTTCGAATGACTGGTCCTCAGTGTTGTGAGAACGATGACTGGTTAAAATTTTTGGTGGTTTCTTGTTCAGTCCATAGGCCTACATCATGTGGCAAACCGGTGAGCATGTGGCTCTATTAGTATAGGAGATACCTGAAAACATATCACACTTTTCATCATAGTGCTTTTACCAATGCATAAAATGCATGGAGAAGTCATTTCGAATGACTGGTCCTCAGTGTTGTGAGAACGATGACTGGTTAAAATTTTTGGTGGTTTCTTGTTCAGTCCATAGGCCTACATCATGTGGCAAACCGGTGAGCATGTGGCTCTATTAGTATAGGAGATACCTGAAAACATATCACACTTTTCAATCATAGTGCTTTTACCAATGCATAAAATGCATGGAGAAGTCATTTCGAATTACTGGTCCTCAGTGTTGTGAGAACGATGACTGCTTAAAATTTTTGGTGGTTTCTTGTTCAGTCCATAGGCCTACATCATGTGGCAAACCGGTGAGCATGTGGCTCTATTAGTATAGGAGATACCTGAAAACATATCACACTTTTCATCATAGTGCTTTTACCAATGCATAAAATGCATGGAGAAGTCATTTCGAATGACTGGTCCTCAGTGTTGTGAGAACGATGACTGGTTAAAATTTTTGGTGGTTTCTTGTTCAGTCCATAGGCCTACATCATGTGGCAAACCGGTGAGCATGTGGCTCTATTAGTATAGGAGATACCTGAAAACATATCACACTTTTCATCATAGTGCTTTTACCAATGCATAAAATGCATGGAGAAGTCATTTCGAATGACTGGTCCTCAGTGTTGTGAGAACGATGACTGGTTAAAATTTTTGGTGGTTTCTTGTTCAGTCCATAGGCCTACATCATGTGGCAAACCGGTGAGCATGTGGCTCTATTAGTATAGGAGATACCTGAAAACATATCACACTTTTCATCACAACACTGAGGACCAGTCATTCGAAATGACTTCTCCATGCATTTTATGCATTGGTAAAAGCACTATGATGAAAAGTGTGATATGTTTTCAGGTATCTCCTATACTAATAGAGCCACATGCTCACCGGTTTGCCACATGATGTAGGCCTATGGACTGAACAAGAAACCACCAAAAATTTTAACCAGTCATCGTTCTCACAACACTGAGGACCAGTCATTCGAAATGACTTCTCCATGCATTTTATGCATTGGTAAAAGCACTATGATGAAAAGTGTGATATGTTTTCAGGTATCTCCTATACTAATAGAGCCACATGCTCACCGGTTTGCCACATGATGTAGGCCTATGGACTGAACAAGAAACCACCAAAAATTTTAACCAGTCATCGTTCTCACAACACTGAGGACCAGTCATTCGAAATGACTTCTCCATGCATTTTATGCATTGGTAAAAGCACTATGATGAAAAGTGTGATATGTTTTCAGGTATCTCCTATACTAATAGAGCCACATGCTCACCGGTTTGCCACATGATGTAGGCCTATGGACTGAACAAGAAACCACCAAAAATTTTAACCAGTCATCGTTCTCACAACACTGAGGACCAGTCATTCGAAATGACTTCTCCATGCATTTTATGCATTGGTAAAAGCACTATGATGAAAAGTGTGATATGTTTTCAGGTATCTCCTATACTAATAGAGCCACATGCTCACCGGTTTGCCACATGATGTAGGCCTATGGACTGAACAAGAAACCACCAAAAATTTTAACCAGTCATCGTTCTCACAACACTGAGGACCAGTCATTCGAAATGACTTCTCCATGCATTTTATGCATTGGTAAAAGCACTATGATGAAAAGTGTGATATGTTTTCAGGTATCTCCTATACTAATAGAGCCACATGCTCACCGGTTTGCCACATGATGTAGGCCTATGGACTGAACAAGAAACCACCAAAAATTTTAACCAGTCATCGTTCTCACAACACTGAGGACCAGTCATTCGAAATGACTTCTCCATGCATTTTATGCATTGGTAAAAGCACTATGATGAAAAGTGTGATATGTTTTCAGGTATCTCCTATACTAATAGAGCCACATGCTCACCGGTTTGCCACATGATGTAGGCCTATGGACTGAACAAGAAACCACCAAAAATTTTATCCAGTCATCGTTCTCACAACACTGAGGACCAGTCATTCGAAATGACTTCTCCATGCATTTTATGCATTGGTAAAAGCACTATGATGAAAAGTGTGATATGTTTTCAGGTATCTCCTATACTAATAGAGCCACATGCTCACCGGTTTGCCACATGATGTAGGCCTATGGACTGAACAAGAAACCACCAAAAATTTTAACCAGTCATCGTTCTCACAACACTGAGGACCAGTCATTCGAAATGACTTCTCCATGCATTTTATGCATTGGTAAAAGCACTATGATGAAAAGTGTGATATGTTTTCAGGTATCTCCTATACTAATAGAGCCACATGCTCACCGGTTTGCCACATGATGTAGGCCTATGGACTGAACAAGAAACCACCAAAAATTTTAACCAGTCATCGTTCTCACAACACTGAGGACCAGTCATTCGAAATGACTTCTCCATGCATTTTATGCATTGGTAAAAGCACTATGATGAAAAGTGTGATATGTTTTCAGGTATCTCCTATACTAATAGAGCCACATGCTCACCGGTTTGCCACATGATGTAGGCCTATGGACTGAACAAGAAACCACCAAAAATTTTAACCAGTCATTGTTCTCACAACACTGAGGACCAGTCATTCGAAATGACTTCTCCATGCATTTTATGCATTGGTAAAAGCACTATGATGAAAAATGTGATATGTTTTCAGGTATCTCCTATACTAATAGAGCCACATGCTCACCGGTTTGCCACATGATGTAGGCCTATGGACTGAACAAGAAACCACCAAAAATTTTAACCAGTCATCGTTCTCACAACACTGAGGACCAGTCATTCGAAATGACTTCTGCATGCATTTTATGCATTGGTAAAAGCACTATGATGAAAAGTGTGATATGTTTTCAGGTATCTCCTATACTAATAGAGCCACATGCTCACCGGTTTGCCACATGATGTAGGCCTATGGACTGAACAAGAAACCACCAAAAATTTTAACCAGTCATCGTTCTCACAACACTGAGGACCAGTCATTCGAAATGACTTCTCCATGCATTTTATGCATTGGTAAAAAGCACTATGATGAAAAGTGTGATATGTTTTCAGGTATCTCCTATACTAATAGAGCCACATGCTCACCGGTTTGCCACATGATGTAGGCCTATGGACTGAACAAGAAACCACCAAAAATTTTAACCAGTCATTGTTCTCACAACACTGAGGACCAGTCATTCGAAATGACTTCTCCATGCATTTTATGCATTGGTAAAAGCACTATGATGAAAAGTGTGATATGTTTTCAGGTATCTCCTATACTAATAGAGCCACATGCTCACCGGTTTGCCACATGATGTAGGCCTATGGACTGAACAAGAAACCACCAAAAATTTTAACCAGTCATCGTTCTCACAACACTGAGGACCAGTCATTCGAAATGACTTCTCCATGCATTTTATGCATTGGTAAAAGCACTATGATGAAAATGATATGTTTTCAGGTATCTCCTATACTAATAGAGCCACATGCTCACCGGTTTGCCACATGATGTAGGCCTATGGACTGAACAAGAAACCACCAAAAATTTTAACCAGTCATCGTTCTCACAACACTGAGGACCAGTCATTCGAAATGACTTCTCCATGCATTTTATGCATTGGTAAAAGCACTATGATGAAAAGTGTGATATGTTTTCAGGTATCTCCTATACTAATAGAGCCACATGCTCACCGGTTTGCCACATGATGTAGGCCTATGGACTGAACAAGAAACCACCAAAAATTTTAACCAGTCATCGTTCTCACAACACTGAGGACCAGTCATTCGAAATGACTTCTCCATGCATTTTATGCATTGGTAAAAGCACTATGATGAAAAGTGTGATATGTTTTCAGGTATCTCCTATACTAATAGAGCCACATGCTCACCGGTTTGCCACATGATGTAGGCCTATGGACTGAACAAGAAACCACCAAAAATTTTAACCAGTCATCGTTCTCACAACACTGAGGACCAGTCATTCGAAATGACTTCTCCATGCATTTTATGCATTGGTAAAAGCACTATGATGAAAAGTGTGATATGTTTTCAGGTATCTCCTATACTAATAGAGCCACATGCTCACCGGTTTGCCACATGATGTAGGCCTATGGACTGAACAAGAAACCACCAAAAATTTTAACCAGTCATCGTTCTCACAACACTGAGGACCAGTCATTCGAAATGACTTCTCCATGCATTTTATGCATTGGTAAAAGCACTATGATGAAAAGTGTGATATGTTTTCAGGTATCTCCTATACTAATAGAGCCACATGCTCACCGGTTTGCCACATGATGTAGGCCTATGGACTGAACAAGAAACCACCAAAAATTTTAACCAGTCATCGTTCTCACAACACTGAGGACCAGTCATTCGAAATGACTTCTCCATGCATTTTATGCATTGGTAAAAGCACTATGATGAAAAGTGTGATATGTTTTCAGGTATCTCCTATACTAATAGAGCCACATGCTCACCGGTTTGCCACATGATGTAGGCCTATGGACTGAACAAGAAACCACCAAAAATTTTAACCAGTCATCGTTCTCACAACACTGAGGACCAGTCATTCGAAATGACTTCTCCATGCATTTTATGCATTGGTAAAAGCACTATGATGAAAAGTGTGATATGTTTTCAGGTATCTCCTATACTAATAGAGCCACATGCTCACTGGTTTGCCACATGATGTAGGCCTATGGACTGAACAAGAAACCACCAAAAATTTTAACCAGTCATCGTTCTCACAACACTGAGGACCAGTCATTCGAAATGACTTCTCCATGCATTTTATGCATTGGTAAAAGCACTATGATGAAAAGTGTGATATGTTTTCAGGTATCTCCTATACTAATAGAGCCACATGCTCACCGGTTTGCCACATGATGTAGGCCTATGGACTGAACAAGAAACCACCAAAAATTTTAACCAGTCATCGTTCTCACAACACTGAGGACCAGTCATTCGAAATGACTTCTGCATGCATTTTATGCATTGGTAAAAGCACTATGATGAAAAGTGTGATATGTTTTCAGGTATCTCCTATACTAATAGAGCCACATGCTCACCGGTTTGCCACATGATGTAGGCCTATGGACTGAACAAGAAACCACCAAAAATTTTAACCAGTCATCGTTCTCACAACACTGAGGACCAGTCATTCGAAATGACTTCTCCATGCATTTTATGCATTGGTAAAAAGCACTATGATGAAAAGTGTGATATGTTTTCAGGTATCTCCTATACTAATAGAGCCACATGCTCACCGGTTTGCCACATGATGTAGGCCTATGGACTGAACAAGAAACCACCAAAAATTTTAACCAGTCATTGTTCTCACAACACTGAGGACCAGTCATTCGAAATGACTTCTCCATGCATTTTATGCATTGGTAAAAGCACTATGATGAAAAGTGTGATATGTTTTCAGGTATCTCCTATACTAATAGAGCCACATGCTCACCGGTTTGCCACATGATGTAGGCCTATGGACTGAACAAGAAACCACCAAAAATTTTAACCAGTCATCGTTCTCACAACACTGAGGACCAGTCATTCGAAATGACTTCTCCATGCATTTTCTGCATTGGTAAAAGCACTATGATGAAAATGATATGTTTTCAGGTATCTCCTATACTAATAGAGCCACATGCTCACCGGTTTGCCACATGATGTAGGCCTATGGACTGAACAAGAAACCACCAAAAATTTTAACCAGTCATCGTTCTCACAACACTGAGGACCAGTCATTCGAAATGACTTCTCCATGCATTTTATGCATTGGTAAAAAGCACTATGATGAAAAGTGTGATATGTTTTCAGGTATCTCCTATACTAATAGAGCCACATGCTCACCGGTTTGCCACATGATGTAGGCCTATGGACTGAACAAGAAACCACCAAAAATTTTAACCAGTCATCGTTCTCACAACACTGAGGACCAGTCATTCGAAATGACTTCTCCATGCATTTTATGCATTGGTAAAAAGCACTATGATGAAAAGTGTGATATGTTTTCAGGTATCTCCTATACTAATAGAGCCACATGCTCACCGGTTTGCCACATGATGTAGGCCTATGGACTGAACAAGAAACCACCAAAAATTTTAACCAGTCATTGTTCTCACAACACTGAGGACCAGTCATTCGAAATGACTTCTCCATGCATTTTATGCATTGGTAAAAGCACTATGATGAAAAGTGTGATATGTTTTCAGGTATCTCCTATACTAATAGAGCCACATGCTCACCGGTTTGCCACATGATGTAGGCCTATGGACTGAACAAGAAACCACCAAAAATTTTAACCAGTCATCGTTCTCACAACACTGAGGACCAGTCATTCGAAATGACTTCTCCATGCATTTTATGCATTGGTAAAAGCACTATGATGAAAAGTGTGATATGTTTTCAGGTATCTCCTATACTAATAGAACCACATGCTCACCGGTTTGCCACATGATGGACTGAACAAGAAACCACCAAAAATTTTAACCAGTCATCGTTCTCACAACACTGAGGACCAGTCATTCGAAATGACTTCTCCATGCATTTTATGCATTGGTAAAAGCACTATGATGAAAAGTGTGATATGTTTTCAGGTATCTCCTATACTAATAGAACCACATGCTCACCGGTTTGCCACATGATGTAGGCCTATGGACTGAACAAGAAACCACCAAAAATTTTAACCAGTCATCGTTCTCACAACACTGAGGACCAGTCATTCGAAATGACTTCTCCATGCATTTTATGCATTGGTAAAAGCACTATGATGAAAAGTGTGATATGTTTTCAGGTATCTCCTATACTAATAGAGCCACATGCTCACCGGTTTGCCACATGATGTAGGCCTATGGACTGAACAAGAAACCACCAAAAATTTTAACCAGTCATCGTTCTCACAACACTGAGGACCAGTCATTCGAAATGACTTCTCCATGCATTTTATGCATTGGTAAAAGCACTATGATGAAAAGTGTGATATGTTTTCAGGTATCTCCTATACTAATAGAGCCACATGCTCACCGGTTTGCCACATGATGTAGGCCTATGGACTGAACAAGAAACCACCAAAAATTTTAACCAGTCATCGTTCTCACAACACTGAGGACCAGTCATTCGAAATGACTTCTCCATGCATTTTATGCATTGGTAAAAGCACTATGATGAAAAGTGTGATATGTTTTCAGGTATCTCCTATACTAATAGAACCACATGCTCACCGGTTTGCCACATGATGTAGGCCTATGGACTGAACAAGAAACCACCAAAAATTTTAACCAGTCATCGTTCTCACAACACTGAGGACCAGTCATTCGAAATGACTTCTCCATGCATTTTATGCATTGGTAAAAGCACTATGATGAAAAGTGTGATATGTTTTCAGGTATCTCCTATACTAATAGAGCCACATGCTCACCGGTTTGCCACATGATGTAGGCCTATGGACTGAACAAGAAACCACCAAAAATTTTAACCAGTCATCGTTCTCACAACACTGAGGACCAGTCATTCGAAATGACTTCTCCATGCATTTTATGCATTGGTAAAAGCACTATGATGAAAAGTGTGATATGTTTTCAGGTATCTCCTATACTAATAGAGCCACATGCTCACCGGTTTGCCACATGATGTAGGCCTATGGACTGAACAAGAAACCACCAAAAATTTTAACCAGTCATCGTTCTCACAACACTGAGGACCAGTCATTCGAAATGACTTCTCCATGCATTTTATGCATTGGTAAAAGCACTATGATGAAAAGTGTGATATGTTTTCAGGTATCTCCTATACTAATAGAGCCACATGCTCACTGGTTTGCCACATGATGTAGGCCTATGGACTGAACAAGAAACCACCAAAAATTTTAACCAGTCATCGTTCTCACAACACTGAGGACCAGTAATTCGAAATGACTTCTCCATGCATTTTATGCATTGGTAAAAGCACTATGATTGAAAAGTGTGATATGTTTTCAGGTATCTCCTATACTAATAGAGCCACATGCTCACCGGTTTGCCACATGATGTAGGCCTATGGACTGAACAAGAAACCACCAAAAATTTTAACCAGTCATCGTTCTCACAACACTGAGGACCAGTCATTCGAAATGACTTCTCCATGCATTTTATGCATTGGTAAAAGCACTATGATGAAAAGTGTGATATGTTTTCAGGTATCTCCTATACTAATAGAGCCACATGCTCACCGGTTTGCCACATGATGTAGGCCTATGGACTGAACAAGAAACCACCAAAAATTTTAACCAGTCATCGTTCTCACAACACTGAGGACCAGTCATTCGAAATGACTTCTCCATGCATTTTATGCATTGGTAAAAGCACTATGATGAAAAGTGTGATATGTTTTCAGGTATCTCCTATACTAATAGAGCCACATGCTCACCGGTTTGCCACATGATGTAGGCCTATGGACTGAACAAGAAACCACCAAAAATTTTAACCAGTCATCGTTCTCACAACACTGAGGACCAGTCATTCGAAATGACTTCTCCATGCATTTTATGCATTGGTAAAAGCACTATGATTGAAAAGTGTGATATGTTTTCAGGTATCTCCTATACTAATAGAGCCACATGCTCACCGGTTTGCCACATGATGTAGGCCTATGGACTGAACAAGAAACCACCACAAATTTTAACCAGTCATCGTTCTCACAACACTGAGGACCAGTCATTCGAAATGACTTCTCCATGCATTTTATGCATTGGTAAAAGCACTATGATGAAAAGTGTGATATGTTTTCAGGTATCTCCTATACTAATAGAGCCACATGCTCACCGGTTTGCCACATGATGTAGGCCTATGGACTGAACAAGAAACCACCAAAAATTTTAACCAGTCATCGTTCTCACAACACTGAGGACCAGTAATTCGAAATGACTTCTCCATGCATTTTATGCATTGGTAAAAGCACTATGATTGAAAAGTGTGATATGTTTTCAGGTATCTCCTATACTAATAGAGCCACATGCTCACCGGTTTGCCACATGATGTAGGCCTATGGACTGAACAAGAAACCACCAAAAATTTTAACCAGTCATCGTTCTCACAACACTGAGGACCAGTCATTCGAAATGACTTCTCCATGCATTTTATGCATTGGTAAAAGCACTATGATGAAAAGTGTGATATGTTTTCAGGTATCTCCTATACTAATAGAGCCACATGCTCACCGGTTTGCCACATGATGTAGGCCTATGGACTGAACAAGAAACCACCAAAAATTTTAACCAGTCATTGTTCTCACAACACTGAGGACCAGTCATTCGAAATGACTTCTCCATGCATTTTATGCATTGGTAAAAGCACTATGATGAAAAGTGTGATATGTTTTCAGGTATCTCCTATACTAATAGAGCCACATGCTCACCGGTTTGCCACATGATGTAGGCCTATGGACTGAACAAGAAACCACCAAAAATTTTAACCAGTCATCGTTCTCACAACACTGAGGACCAGTCATTCGAAATGACTTCTCCATGCATTTTATGCATTGGTAAAAGCACTATGATGAAAAGTGTGATATGTTTTCAGGTATCTCCTATACTAATAGAACCACATGCTCACCGGTTTGCCACATGATGGACTGAACAAGAAACCACCAAAAATTTTAACCAGTCATCGTTCTCACAACACTGAGGACCAGTCATTCGAAATGACTTCTCCATGCATTTTATGCATTGGTAAAAGCACTATGATGAAAAGTGTGATATGTTTTCAGGTATCTCCTATACTAATAGAACCACATGCTCACCGGTTTGCCACATGATGTAGGCCTATGGACTGAACAAGAAACCACCAAAAATTTTAACCAGTCATCGTTCTCACAACACTGAGGACCAGTCATTCGAAATGACTTCTCCATGCATTTTATGCATTGGTAAAAGCACTATGATGAAAAGTGTGATATGTTTTCAGGTATCTCCTATACTAATAGAGCCACATGCTCACCGGTTTGCCACATGATGTAGGCCTATGGACTGAACAAGAAACCACCAAAAATTTTAACCAGTCATCGTTCTCACAACACTGAGGACCAGTCATTCGAAATGACTTCTCCATGCATTTTATGCATTGGTAAAAGCACTATGATGAAAAGTGTGATATGTTTTCAGGTATCTCCTATACTAATAGAGCCACATGCTCACCGGTTTGCCACATGATGTAGGCCTATGGACTGAACAAGAAACCACCAAAAATTTTAACCAGTCATCGTTCTCACAACACTGAGGACCAGTCATTCGAAATGACTTCTCCATGCATTTTATGCATTGGTAAAAGCACTATGATGAAAAGTGTGATATGTTTTCAGGTATCTCCTATACTAATAGAGCCACATGCTCACCGGTTTGCCACATGATGTAGGCCTATGGACTGAACAAGAAACCACCAAAAATTTTAACCAGTCATCGTTCTCACAACACTGAGGACCAGTCATTCGAAATGACTTCTCCATGCATTTTATGCATTGGTAAAAGCACTATGATGAAAAGTGTGATATGTTTTCAGGTATCTCCTATACTAATAGAGCCACATGCTCACCGGTTTGCCACATGATGTAGGCCTATGGACTGAACAAGAAACCACCAAAAATTTTAACCAGTCATCGTTCTCACAACACTGAGGACCAGTCATTCGAAATGACTTCTCCATGCATTTTATGCATTGGTAAAAGCACTATGATGAAAAGTGTGATATGTTTTCAGGTATCTCCTATACTAATAGAGCCACATGCTCACCGGTTTGCCACATGAGGTAGGCCTATGGACTGAACAAGAAACCACCAAAAATTTTAACCAGTCATCGTTCTCACAACACTGAGGACCAGTCATTCGAAATGACTTCTCCATGCATTTTATGCATTGGTAAAAGCACTATGATGAAAAGTGTGATATGTTTTCAGGTATCTCCTATACTAATAGAGCCACATGCTCACCGGTTTGCCACATGATGTAGGCCTATGGACTGAACAAGAAACCACCAAAAATTTTAACCAGTCATCATTCTCACAACACTGAGGACCATTCATTCGAAATGACTTCTCCATGCATTTTATGCATTGGTAAAAGCACTATGATGAAAAGTGTGATATGTTTTCAGGTATCTCCTATACTAATAGAGCCACATGCTCACCGGTTTGCCACATGAGGTAGGCCTATGGACTGAACAAGAAACCACCAAAAATTTTAACCAGTCATCGTTCTCACAACACTGAGGACCAGTCATTCGAAATGACTTCTCCATGCATTTTATGCATTGGTAAAAGCACTATGATGAAAAGTGTGATATGTTTTCAGGTATCTCCTATACTAATAGAGCCACATGCTCACCGGTTTGCCACATGATGTAGGCCTATGGACTGAACAAGAAACCACCAAAAATTTTAACCAGTCATCGTTCTCACAACACTGAGGACCAGTCATTCGAAATGACTTCTCCATGCATTTTATGCATTGGTAAAAGCACTATGATGAAAAGTGTGATATGTTTTCAGGTATCTCCTATACTAATAGAGCCACATGCTCACCGGTTTGCCACATGATGTAGGCCTATGGACTGAACAAGAAACCACCAAAAATTTTAACCAGTCATCGTTCTCACAACACTGAGGACCAGTCATTCGAAATGACTTCTCCATGCATTTTATGCATTGGTAAAAGCACTATGATGAAAAGTGTGATATGTTTTCAGGTATCTCCTATACTAATAGAGCCACATGCTCACCGGTTTGCCACATGATGTAGGCCTATGGACTGAACAAGAAACCACCAAAAATTTTAACCAGTCATCGTTCTCACAACACTGAGGACCAGTCATTCGAAATGACTTCTCCATGCATTTTATGCATTGGTAAAAGCACTATGATGAAAAGTGTGATATGTTTTCAGGTATCTCCTATACTAATAGAGCCACATGCTCACCGGTTTGCCACATGATGTAGGCCTATGGACTGAACAAGAAACCACCAAATTTTTTTTTTTTTTTCCCAAATAATCTTTATTGGATTTTAACAATTAACTGGGCAGGAATGGAAGGGGGAAAAGCGGGGATGCGGGGAGAGGGAAAAGGGGGGGGTGGAGGGAGGCTGGAAGGAGGGGGGGGAGAACATGGGAAGAAAAAGGGGAGAGAAGACACTTGAAGTAAGCGACAACAGGTAACCATATTTGTCAAATGATAAAACAGCATTTGGAAGGTGAATAATTATAATTATAATACATTTGCTCATGAAAGAGGGGTGGACTCACTGAACAATCTTGAATTACAGACACGTTAAACCAAAGTCCGGTACGCTTTGTGCTAATTTCAACTGGAAATTGTTACGGGAAAACTTCTTCCCAACGAGCCCATTTTTTTGAGCATTTTTTGAGGCTGTCGTTATTTAGGGCGAATTTTTGCTCGTATGCTCTATGAAGGTCAATACGGTCTTTGATCTCTTGGAATGATGGAGGATTAGGCTTTTTCCAGTTGTATGCGATGGCATTTTTGGTGACCAAAAGGATATGAATGACCAACGCTTTGAGAGGAAAGTGTGTGTCGCTTAATCCCACAGAGAGCAATGCCATCTGAGGGGTCAGGATGAAATTTTTATTCAGAAGTACTCCAATCAAACCAGAGATTTTAGACCAAAGAGATTTAATTTTGGGACAGCTCCAGAAGATATGGAGCAGATTGCCCCTGTTTCCACACACTCTCCAACAATCTGGGGAGGTGTGACCCCCTATCATGGACAGTCTTGCTGGGGTTAGGTACCAGCGCGTGACTAGTTTGAAATAGGACTCTTGTAATGACATGGAGATGGAAGCTGAGTATGAGTGGACCAAAGCACTTTCCCATTCATCTGGGTCAATTATTGTCTGGAGGTCTTGCTCCCATTTCAGCATGGAAGGAGATTTCGCGAAGTCTGAGTCATGGTTGAACCAGCTATAGATATATCTGTAGCTCCAGAAAATATTGTGGTCGGGGTTACAAATCAGATTTATAGCCGCTTCAGAGAAACTGGGCTTTTTTGATACGAATTTCTGACACTGATCCTTGATGATCATGTACTCGCAAAACATAGCAGAGGGGACATTGTAAGTGTTTTTGAGAGAATTAAAAGGAACAAAATTTTCTCCGTCAAATATATGGGAAAGTTTTGTGATTTTGTAGTCGGACCATTTGGGATTGACCATTTTGTTATGCAACTCAAATATATAAGAGATGGCCAGATTTTTCAGAGACTCGAATTTTTCAGTTCTTCTTTTGGGCCTAGCAAATTTAGACCATGCATTACTTATTGCAATAAAAATTGGGTGGGATTTATTATTGGAATTTCTTATGTTCATAAGCTGGTTGAGGATCAATTCTCTAGGGGCTCTATTCAGGTTCAAAGATGATTCGATATCCAGCCAGGCTGGGGGTTCTGATTTAGACCACCAGGAGCAACTTTGTTTAATCAGGTTTGTATGGTAATGGGCCAGAATGTTGGGAAGGCCCATTCCCCCTGACGCTTTATTTCTGTAGAGAGTATTAATAGCTACTCTCGCTTTTTTCTTGTTCCATAGGAACTTGTTGATCAGAGTTTGGATGTTAGATAAATAAGAGGTTGAAATAGGAACGGGGATGGACCTAAATATATATAGGATTTTAGGGATTATGAATGTTTTTACTGATAGGTTCTTTCCCCACCATGAGAGATCTCTCCCTGCAAAGTGGTTCAGATCAGTTGAGATAGTTTTGATTAAGATGTCAAGGTTGGTAGGAACGAGAGAATCTATATTTTTTGTGATTTTGATCCCCAGAAAACCACCAAAAATTTTAACCAGTCATCATTCTCACAACACTGAGGACCAGTCATTCGAAATGACTTCTCCATGCATTTTATGCATTGGTAAAAGCACTATGATGAAAAGTGTGATATGTTTTCAGGTATCTCCTATACTAATAGAGCCACATGCTCACCGGTTTGCCACATGATGTAGGCCTATGGACTGAACAAGAAACCACCAAAAATTTTAACCAGTCATCGTTCTCACAACACTGAGGACCAGTCATTCGAAATGACTTCTCCATGCATTTTATGCATTGGTAAAAGCACTATGATGAAAAGTGTGATATGTTTTCAGGTATCTCCTATACTAATAGAGCCACATGCTCACCGGTTTGCCACATGAGGTAGGCCTATGGACTGAACAAGAAACCACCAAAAATTTTAACCAGTCATCGTTCTCACAACACTGAGGACCAGTCATTCGAAATGACTTCTCCATGCATTTTATGCATTGGTAAAAGCACTATGATGAAAAGTGTGATATGTTTTCAGGTATCTCCTATACTAATAGAGCCACATGCTCACCGGTTTGCCACATGATGTAGGCCTATGGACTGAACAAGAAACCACCAAAAATTTTAACCAGTCATCGTTCTCACAACACTGAGGACCAGTCATTCGAAATGACTTCTCCATGCATTTTATGCATTGGTAAAAGCACTATGATGAAAAGTGTGATATGTTTTCAGGTATCTCCTATACTAATAGAGCCACATGCTCACCGGTTTGCCACATGATGTAGGCCTATGGACTGAACAAGAAACCACCAAAAATATTAACCAGTCATCGTTCTCACAACACTGAGGACCAGTCATTCGAAATGACTTCTCCATGCATTTTATGCATTGGTAAAAGCACTATGATGAAAAGTGTGATATGTTTTCAGGTATCTCCTATACTAATAGAGCCACATGCTCACCGGTTTGCCACAGGATGTAGGCCTATGGACTGAACAAGAAACCACCAAAAATTTTAACCAGTCATCGTTCTCACAACACTGAGGACCAGTCATTCGAAATGACTTCTCCATGCATTTTATGCATTGGTAAAAGCACTATGATGAAAAGTGTGATATGTTTTCAGGTATCTCCTATACTAATAGAGCCACATGCTCACCGGTTTGCCACATGATGTAGGCCTATGGACTGAACAAGAAACCACCAAAAATTTTAACCAGTCATCGTTCTCACAACACTGAGGACCAGTCATTCGAAATGACTTCTCCATGCATTTTATGCATTGGTAAAAGCACTATGATGAAAAGTGTGATATGTTTTCAGGTATCTCCTATACTAATAGAGCCACATGCTCACCGGTTTGCCACATGATGTAGGCCTATGGACTGAACAAGAAACCACCAAAAATTTTAACCAGTCATCGTTCTCACAACACTGAGGACCAGTCATTCGAAATGACTTCTCCATGCATTTTATGCATTGATAAAAGCACTATGAAGAAAAGTGTGATATGTTTTCAGGTATCTCCTATACTAATAGAGCCACATGCTCACCGGTTTGCCACATGATGTAGGCCTATGGACTGAACAAGAAACCACCAAAAATTTTAACCAGTCATCGTTCTCACAACACTGAGGACCAGTCATTCGAAATGACTTCTCCATGCATTTTATGCATTGGTAAAAGCACTATGATGAAAAGTGTGATATGTTTTCAGGTATCTCCTATACTAATAGAGCCACATGCTCACCGGTTTGCCACATGATGTAGGCCTATGGACTGAACAAGAAACCACCAAAAATTTTAACCAGTCATCGTTCTCACAACACTGAGGACCAGTCATTCGAAATGACTTCTCCATGCATTTTATGCATTGGTAAAAGCACTATGAAAAAAAGTGTGATATGTTTTCAGGTATCTCCTATACTAATAGAGCCACATGCTCACCGGTTTGCCACATGATGTAGGCCTATGGACTGAACAAGAAACCACCAAAAATTTTAACCAGTCATCGTTCTCACAACACTGAGGACCAGTCATTCGAAATGACTTCTCCATGCATTTTATGCATTGGTAAAAGCACTATGATGAAAAGTGTGATATGTTTTCAGGTATCTCCTATACTAATAGAGCCACATGCTCACCGGTTTGCCACATGATGTAGGCCTATGGACTGAACAAGAAACCACCAAAAATTTTAACCAGTCATCGTTCTCACAACACTGAGGACCAGTCATTCGAAATGACTTCTCCATGCATTTTATGCATTGGTAAAAGCACTATGATGAAAAGTGTGATATGTTTTCAGGTATCTCCTATACTAATAGAGCCACATGCTCACCGGTTTGCCACATGATGTAGGCCTATGGACTGAACAAGAAACCACCAAAAATTTTAACCAGTCATCGTTCTCACAACACTGAGGACCAGTCATTCGAAATGACTTCTCCATGCATTTTATGCATTGGTAAAAGCACTATGATGAAAAGTGTGATATGTTTTCAGGTATCTCCTATACTAATAGAGCCACATGCTCACCGGTTTGCCACATGATGTAGGCCTATGGACTGAACAAGAAACCACCAAAAATTTTAACCAGTCATCGTTCTCACAACACTGAGGACCAGTCATTCGAAATGACTTCTCCATGCATTTTATGCATTGGTAAAAGCACTATGATGAAAAGTGTGATATGTTTTCAGGTATCTCCTATACTAATAGAGCCACATGCTCACCGGTTTGCCACATGATGTAGGCCTATGGACTGAACAAGAAACCACCAAAAATTTTAACCAGTCATCGTTCTCACAACACTGAGGACCAGTCATTCGAAATGACTTCTCCATGCATTTTATGCATTGGTAAAAGCACTATGATGAAAAGTGTGATATGTTTTCAGGTATCTCCTATACTAATAGAGCCACATGCTCACCGGTTTGCCACATGATGTAGGCCTATGGACTGAACAAGAAACCACCAAAAATTTTAACCAGTCATCGTTCTCACAACACTGAGGACCAGTCATTCGAAATGACTTCTCCATGCATTTTATGCATTGGTAAAAGCACTATGATGAAAAGTGTGATATGTTTTCAGGTATCTCCTATACTAATAGAGCCACATGCTCACCGGTTTGCCACATGATGTAGGCCTATGGACTGAACAAGAAACCACCAAAAATTTTAACCAGTCATCGTTCTCACAACACTGAGGACCAGTCATTCGAAATGACTTCTCCATGCATTTTATGCATTGGTAAAAGCACTATGATGAAAAGTGTGATATGTTTTCAGGTATCTCCTATACTAATAGAGCCACATGCTCACCGGTTTGCCACATGAGGTAGGCCTATGGACTGAACAAGAAACCACCAAAAATTTTAACCAGTCATCGTTCTCACAACACTGAGGACCAGTCATTCGAAATGACTTCTCCATGCATTTTATGCATTGGTAAAAGCACTATGATGAAAAGTGTGATATGTTTTCAGGTATCTCCTATACTAATAGAGCCACATGCTCACCGGTTTGCCACATGATGTAGGCCTATGGACTGAACAAGAAACCACCAAAAATTTTAACCAGTCATCATTCTCACAACACTGAGGACCATTCATTCGAAATGACTTCTCCATGCATTTTATGCATTGGTAAAAGCACTATGATGAAAAGTGTGATATGTTTTCAGGTATCTCCTATACTAATAGAGCCACATGCTCACCGGTTTGCCACATGAGGTAGGCCTATGGACTGAACAAGAAACCACCAAAAATTTTAACCAGTCATCGTTCTCACAACACTGAGGACCAGTCATTCGAAATGACTTCTCCATGCATTTTATGCATTGGTAAAAGCACTATGATGAAAAGTGTGATATGTTTTCAGGTATCTCCTATACTAATAGAGCCACATGCTCACCGGTTTGCCACATGATGTAGGCCTATGGACTGAACAAGAAACCACCAAAAATTTTAACCAGTCATCGTTCTCACAACACTGAGGACCAGTCATTCGAAATGACTTCTCCATGCATTTTATGCATTGGTAAAAGCACTATGATGAAAAGTGTGATATGTTTTCAGGTATCTCCTATACTAATAGAGCCACATGTAGTGTTGAGCGATACCTTCCGATATCGGAAAGTATCGGTATCGGTTTGGATCGGCCGATATTCAAAAAATATCGGATATCGCCGATACCGATACCCGATCCCAATGCAAGTCAATGGGACCAAAATATCGGAATTAAAATAAACCCTTTCTTTCCTTGTAGGTTCATTCTACATGAAGGAAAACAACTAAGAATAATGCCGGATGTATTTGGGGAGGTGGCGGAGACATTAAAGTCATAGAGGTTTATCCCAATCAAATAGAATAGCATGTTTTTTGTTTTTTTTTAAGACGTTCGGAGTGACAAAGATATTGACTATGTAAATTTTTTTTTTATTTTGTCAGATATTGATGTTTCACTATTCCACGCCCTTCCCCTTCTTTTTTTTCTTTTTTTTTTTCTTTTCCCACACTTTCATCTTCATCATCATCAGCATCTTTGACATCAACTTCTTCACCTTATTCATCTTCTTCTTCATCTTCTACCTATTTTTTTTTTTTTATTACATTCTTCATATTCATTTTATTCAACTATTATTATTCTTCTTATTCTACATATTCTTTTTATTCCACTGTTATTATTCTTCCTATTCTACTTCTTCATCATATTCTCATTTGTGACAGGCATTCCCGTAGTTGTTATCTATAAAAGTTTGAAGATTACACCTTCCGTTCTGCCAGTCACAAAAGTTACATTTGTCCGCGTTCAGTTTGGCCTGCAGCATCAGGCTTTATCCAGGGGCACCACGAGGAGGAACGGACTCACCCCCATACACTGCTTAGTCTTCTTCTGCATATAATTTAGATAATATCTTTTGCTCTGATATTAAGTCTTATGCTTAATGTTCTTCTGCTCTTTGTTCTGCAGCCTCTTGTTCTTCTGCTTCTCGGTCTTCCATGTTGTCGTCTCCAGGGTCGTCGTCTCCAGTGTCGTCATCTCCGCCGTCGTCGTCTCCGCCGTCGTCGTCGTCGTCATCGGGGTGGTCTTCCGTGTCGTCGTCATCGTGGTGGTCTTCCGGGTCGTCGACGTTAGGGTCTTCAACTTGGAAATGTAGCAGAAGGTACAAGAAGGCTGAGAAAATGCCAAGAACCAGCTGATGGAACTGGAACTCGGATGGCTACCCGAAGGTTCAAGAGCCTATGGAACTACCGAGGACCAGCTGACGTTACTGGAACCCGGTTACTAAGCAGGAGGTACCCGTGCTAAAAAGCACTACCAAGGACCGCCTGACGTTGACGGAACTCGGATACCCAGAAGGAGGCACCTAAGCCAAAGGCTCTGCCCGGAACCAGCTGACGTTACTGGAACCAGGATGGGGAGCAGAAGGTACAAGAGCAAAAGACACTGCCGAGAACCAGCTGACGGTACTGGAACCCGGATGGGTAGCCGAAGGTCCAAGAGCCAATGGAACTACCGAGGACCAGCTGACGTTACTGGAACCCGGTTACTAAGCAGGAGGTACCCGTGCCTGAAAGCACTACCAAGGACCACCTGACGTTGGTGGAACTTGGATACCCAGAAGGAGGCACCTAAGCCAAAGGCTCTGCCCGGAACCAGCTGACGGTACTGGAACCAGGATGGGGAGCAGAAGGTACAAGAGCAAAAGACACTGCCGAGAACCAGCTGACGGTGCTGGAACCAGGTGGTGGACCCGAAGGCCCACAGGAGAGGAGAGAACAGCTAGGCCGCGAGGCAGCCGCAGTTACCGAACCCCAACAGTCCTACAGGGGGAGCTGGGCCTACTGGCACTACAGAACCAGCCTTGACTACCAGTTCACGCAGCCCACATAGGAAGCTCCTAAACTGGAGGCACCCTGGAGTTGGCTAACCCGACCGCACCACGACGAGGCAAGCATAGGTGTCTCAGTGAGCTTGACACAACCCGGAAACAGCTGACGGTGCTGAAACCAGGCTTGGCACGAGGGAGTACCTGTGACAAAAACACTGCCGAGAACCAGCTGGCGGTGCTGGAACCCGGATGCGTTGCCCCAGTGTGCAAGAGCCAATGGCACGACCGAGGACCAGCTGACGGTGCTGGAACCCGGTTACTAAGCTGTAGGTGCCCGCGCTTAAAAGCACTACCAAGGACCGCCTGGCGTTGGCGGAACTCGGATACCCAGGAGGAGGCACCTAAGCCAAAGGCTCGGCCCGGAACCAGCTGACGGTGCTGGAACCAGGTGGTGGACCCGAAGGTCCACAGGAGAGGAGAGAACAGCTAGGCCGCGAGGCAGCCGCAGTTACCGAACCCCAACAGTCCTACAGGGGGAGCTGGGCCTACTGGCACTACAGAACCAGCCTTGACTACCAGTTCACGCAGCCCACATAGGAAGCTCCTAAACTGGAGGCACCCTGGAGTTGGCTAACCCGACCGCACCACGACGAGGCAAGCATAGGTGTCTCAGTGAGCTTGACACAACCCGGAAACAGCTGACGGTGCTGAAACCAGGCTTGGCACGAGGGAGTACCTGTGACAAGAACACTGCCGAGAACCAGCTGGCGGTGCTGGAACCCGGATGCGTTGCCCCAGTGTGCAAGAGCCAATGGCACGACCGAGGACCAGCTGACGGTGCTGGAACCCGGTTACTAAGCTGTAGGTGCCCGCGCTTAAAAGCACTACCAAGGACCGCCTGGCGTTGGCGGAACTCGGATACCCAGGAGGAGGCACCTAAGCCAAAGGCTCGGCCCGGAACCAGCTGACGGTGCTGGAACCAGGTGGTGGACCCCAAGGCCCACAGGAGAGGAGAGAACAGCTAGGCCGCGAGGCAGCCGCAGTTACCGAACCCCAACAGTCCTACAGGGGGAGCTGGGCCTACTGGCACTACAGAACCAGCCTTGACTACCAGTTCACGCAGCCCACATAGGAAGCTCCTAAACTGGAGGCACCCTGGAGTTGGCTAACCCGACCGCACCACGACGAGGCAAGCATAGGTGTCTCAGTGAGCTTGACACAACCCGGAAACAGCTGACGGTGCTGAAACCAGGCTTGGCACGAGGGAGTACCTGTGACAAGAACACTGCCGAGAACCAGCTGGCGGTGCTGGAACCCGGATGCGTTGCCCCAGTGTGCAAGAGCCAATGGCACGACCGAGGACCAGCTGACGGTGCTGGAACCCGGTTACTAAGCTGTAGGTGCCCGCGCTTAAAAGCACTACCAAGGACCGCCTGGCGTTGGCGGAACTCGGATACCCAGGAGGAGGCACCTAAGCCAAAGGCTCGGCCCGGAACCAGCTGACGGTGCTGGAACCAGGTGGTGGACCCGAAGGTCCACAGGAGAGGAGAGAACAGCTAGGCCGCGAGGCAGCCGCAGTTACCGAACCCCAACAGTCCTACAGGGGGAGCTGGGCCTACTGGCACTACAGAACCAGCCTTGACTACCAGTTCACGCAGCCCACATAGGAAGCTCCTAAACTGGAGGCACCCTGGAGTTGGCTAACCCGACCGCACCACGACGAGGCAAGCATAGGTGTCTCAGTGAGCTTGACACAACCCGGAAACAGCTGACGGTGCTGAAACCAGGCTTGGCACGAGGGAGTACCTGTGACAAGAACACTGCCGAGAACCAGCTGGCGGTGCTGGAACCCGGATGCGTTGCCCCAGTGTGCAAGAGCCAATGGCACGACCGAGGACCAGCTGACGGTGCTGGAACCCGGTTACTAAGCTGTAGGTGCCCGCGCTTAAAAGCACTACCAAGGACCGCCTGGCGTTGGCGGAACTCGGATACCCAGGAGGAGGCACCTAAGCCAAAGGCTCGGCCCGGAACCAGCTGACGGTGCTGGAACCAGGTGGTGGACCCCAAGGCCCACAGGAGAGGAGAGAACAGCTAGGCCGCGAGGCAGCCGCAGTTACCGAACCCCAACAGTCCTACAGGGGGAGCTGGGCCTACTGGCACTACAGAACCAGCCTTGACTACCAGTTCACGCAGCCCACATAGGAAGCTCCTAAACTGGAGGCACCCTGGAGTTGGCTAACCCGACCGCACCACGACGAGGCAAGCATAGGTGTCTCAGTGAGCTTGACACAACCCGGAAACAGCTGACGGTGCTGAAACCAGGCTTGGCACGAGGGAGTACCTGTGACAAAAACACTGCCGAGAACCAGCTGGCGGTGCTGGAACCCGGATGCGTTGCCCCAGTGTGCAAGAGCCAATGGCACGACCGAGGACCAGCTGACGGTGCTGGAACCCGGTTACTAAGCTGTAGGTGCCCGCGCTTAAAAGCACTACCAAGGACCGCCTGGCGTTGGCGGAACTCGGATACCCAGGAGGAGGCACCTAAGCCAAAGGCTCGGCCCGGAACCAGCTGACGGTGCTGGAACCAGGTGGTGGACCCCAAGGCCCACAGGAGAGGAGAGAACAGCTAGGCCGCGAGGCAGCCGCAGTTACCGAACCCCAACAGTCCTACAGGGGGAGCTGGGCCTACTGGCACTACAGAACCAGCCTTGACTACCAGTTCACGCAGCCCACATAGGAAGCTCCTAAACTGGAGGCACCCTGGAGTTGGCTAACCCGACCGCACCACGACGAGGCAAGCATAGGTGTCTCAGTGAGCTTGACACAACCCGGAAACAGCTGACGGTGCTGAAACCAGGCTTGGCACGAGGGAGTACCTGTGACAAGAACACTGCCGAGAACCAGCTGGCGGTGCTGGAACACGGATGCGTTGCCTTGCCTATTAAAGATTGTCTTCCTAGAGCCCCAACTAGCGGTGTTGGAGCAAAGGGTAAGCAGGGGGAGATGAGTGTAGGCCGAAGCCTGCACTGGAGGCAGCTTTCTGTCTGCGTTGCGTTTGCAGGACACTTTGCCGGCTACACACTGGGGGAACAGCTGGCGTTGCTGAACCCCACTAACACAATGGCGTGTGTTTTTCTCTGTGCAGCTAGCACTTGCGGGCAAAAACTAGCGATGTTAGAGCCCGTGTTGAAGCAGGAGGAGGAGGAGAGGAGCAGAGTGTAGGCCGAAGCTTAGTTGAACCAATTTCAAAGGAAACCTTTAACCCCCCCCTCAGGTGTTACAAAGTACAAGAGACACACCTTGTGCAGTATTAATGCTGCACAAGTGAAAGGTTGCTCTATTAATTTGTCTACTTGCACACGCTGAATGAAAGACATACACAATTTACCCCATTCTACAGTCAAACTGTAGTGGATGCGTGACTTGGTTTTTTGATGAGACGCAGCACAGGTGTCCAAAATAACGCCTTGGTGCTTGGAGCAGCTTCCTGAGCGTTGTTATTTGCTGTACAGGAGTCTGCGCTCTTGTGTTATCCCTTGGCAATGCCCTGTTAGCGCTGCCCATCTTATGACATCATTTCATGTTGGCCGGTGCGGTTAACGATGGCCATAAATCCCAGACCCACAGTGTCTTTTCATAAAGCCACACTGCGGTGCTGGGATTCGTGGCCTTGAGCAGTAAATATTTTGGCCGCTCACACACGTCCTTACACCTGCTTCAGACTGGGCGGCCTCTGCTGATCCCTTCTCGCATGCCGCGGCCATGAGGCTGCACAGTCTGAAGAAGGCTGAAGGAGATGAGTTAAGACAGGCGAAGATATGCACTGCTCGTGCCCATCAATCACACCCTCGCAGTCAAAATAATTAAGACAACGAGGAGCATTTTATTCAGGCAGGGCGGACGAACAGGCGCAAGTAGCCAACCAATGATGTCAGAAGACGGGAAGCGCTACCAAGGGGGGTGCTGCGTATCATTAGAAAGGAAAGTCACACCTCAGGGACAGTGGAATGGTCTCAAAGAGACACATTTTGTACGTGTTGAGTTCCACGTGGGCAAGGAGAAAACATCAGCCACCTTGTACAAATGCAGCAGTACTGCTGTACAAGGTGGCTGTTATACATAGAAACACCTGGGGGTGGGGGCCAGGCTCCCTTCAATTTCAGTTCATGTGCCTGCGTGGCGTTTGCAGGTCACGTTGCAAGCTGCACAGCAGGGGAACAGCTGGCGGTGCTGAACCCCACTAACACATTGGCTGGTGTTTTTCTCTGTGCAGCTAGCATTTCCGGGCAAAAACTAGCGGTGTTTGAGCCCAGGGTCAGCAGGAGGAGGAGGAGAGGAGCAAAGTGTAGGCCGAAGCCTGCACTGGTGGCAGCTTTTGGTCGGTTGTGCCAGCGTGGCTTGTGCTGGACACGATGCCGGCTACACAGCGGGGGAACAGCTGGCGTTGCTGAACCCCACTAACACATTGGCTGGTGTTTTTCTCTGTGCAGCTAGCATTTCCGGGCAAAAACTAGCGGTGTTTGAGCCCAGGGTCAGCAGGAGGAGGAGGAGAGGAGCAAAGTGTAGGCCGAAGCCTGCACTGGTGGCAGCTTTTGGTCGGTTGTGCCAGCGTGGCTTGTGCTGGACACGATGCCGGCTACACAGCGGGGGAACAGCTGGCGTTGCTGAACCCCACTAACACATTGGCTGGTGTTTTTCTCTGTGCAGCTAGCATTTCCGGGCAAAAACTAGCGGTGTTTGAGCCCAGGGTCAGCAGGAGGAGGAGGAGAGGAGCAAAGTGTAGGCCGAAGCCTGCACTGGTGGCAGCTTTTGGTCGGTTGTGCCAGCGTGGCTTGTGCTGGACACGATGCCGGCTACACAGCGGGGGAACAGCTGGCGTTGCTGAACCCCACTAACACATTGGCTGGTGTTTTTCTCTGTGCAGCTAGCATTTCCGGGCAAAAACTAGCGTTGTTAGAGCCCAGGGTCAGCAGGAGGAGGAGAGGAGCAGAGTGTAGGCCGAAGCCTAGTTGAACCAATTTCAAAGGTTACCTTTAACCCCCCCTCAGGTGTTACAAAGAACAAGAGCCACTCCTTCTGCAGCATTAATGCTGCACAAGTAAAAGGTTGCTCTATTAATTTGTCTACTTGCACAAGCTGAATGCAACACGTAGACTATTTAGCCCATTATACTGTTTAACAGTAGTGGAGGCGTGACTTGTCTTTTTAAAGAAAAGCAGCACAGGTGTCGAAAACAACACCTTTTTGCATGGGCGCAGCTTCCTGAGCGTTGTTAGTTGCTGTACAGGAGTCTGCGCTCTTGTGATCCTTTGGCCATGCGCTGTGAGCGCTTCCTGTCTTATGACCTCATTTCATGTTGGCCGTTGCGGTTAGCGATGGACATGAATCCCAGACCCACAGTGTGTTTTTAAAAAATCACACTGCGGTGCTGGGATTCGTGCCCTGGTGCAGTAAATATGTTTGCCGCTCACACATGTCCTTACACCTGCTTCAGACTGGACGGCCTCATCTGATCCCTTATCGCCTGCCGAGGCCATGAGGACACCCAGTCTGAAGAAGGCGGAAGGAGATGAGTGAACACAGGCAAACATATGCACTGCACATGCCCATCAATCACACCCTCGCTGTCCAAAAAAATAAGACACCGAGGGGCGTTGTTTCGAGCAGGGGAGATGCACAGGCGCAGCCAGCTAACCAATGATGTCAAAAGACGGGCAGCGCTAACAAGGGTGGTGCTGCGTGTCATTACAAAGGAAAGTCACACCTCAGGGACATTGTAATGGTCTCTAATGAGAAACATTTTCTACGTGTTGAGTTCCACGTGGGCAAGGAGAAAAAGTCAGCCACCTTGTACAAATGCAGCAGTACTGCTGTACAAGGTGGCTGTTATACATAGAAACACCTGTGGGTGGGGGGCAGGCTCCCTTCAATTTCAGTTCATGTGCCTGCGTGGCGTTTGCAGGTCACGTTGCAAGCTACACAGCAGGGGAACAGCTGGCGTTGCTGAACCCCACTGACACATTGACTGGTGTTTTTCTCTGTGCAGATTGCATGTCCGGGCAAAAACTAGCGGTGTTAGAGCCCAGGGTCAGCAGGAGGAGGAGGAGAGGAGCAAAGTGTAGGCCGAAGCCTGCACTGGTGGCAGCTTTTGGTCGGTTGTGCCAGCGTGGCTTGTGCTGGACACGATGCCGGCTACACAGCGGGGGAACAGCTGGCGGTGCTGAACCCCACTAACACATTGGCTGGTGTTTTTCTCTGTGCAGCTAGCATTTCCGGGCAAAAACTAGCGGTGTTTGAGCCCAGGCTCAGCAGGAGGAGTAGAGGAGCAGAGTGTAGGCCGAAGCCTAGTTGAACCAATTTCAAAGGTTACCTTTAACCCCCCCCCTCAGGTGTTGCAAGGTACAAGAGCCACACCTTGAACAGCATTAATGATGCACAAGTCAAAGGTTGCTCTATTTAATTTTGCTCCTTGCACACGCTGAATTAAACACGTACACTATTTAGCCCATTATACTGTCAAACAGTAGTGGAGGCGTGACTACTAGTCTTTTTAAGGTGACGCAGCACAGGTGTACAAATTTACACCTAGGTGCTGTGCGCAGATTCCTTACCGTTGTTATTTGCAGTACAGGAAACTGCGCTCTTGTGTTATCCCTTGGCAATACCCTGTTAGTGCAGGCCGTCTCATGACCTCATTTCATGTTGGCCGCTGCGGTTAACGATGGCCATAAATCCCAGACCCACAGTGGCTTTTCATAAAGTCACACTGCGGTGCTGGGATTCGTGGCCTTGTGCAGTAAATATGTTCGCCGCTCACACATGTCCTTACACCTGCTTCAGACTGGGCGGCCTCAGCTGATCCCTTATCGCATGCCGCGGCCATGAGGCCGCACAGTCAGAAGAAGGCGGAAGGAGGGGAGTGAAGACAGGGGAACATATGCACTGCTCGTGCCCATCAATCACACCCTCGCAGTCAAAATATATGAGACAACGGGGGGCGTTGTGTCGGGCAGGGGGACGCACAGGCACAGCCAGCCAACCAATGATGTCAGGAGACGGGCAGCGCTAACAATGGGGGTGCTGCGTGTCATTAAAAAGGAAAGTCACACCTCAGGGACATTGTAATGGTCTGTAATGAGACACATTTTGTACTTGTTGAGTTCCACGTGTGCAAGGAGAAAAAGTCAGCCACCTTGTACAAATGCAGCAGTACTGCTGTACAAGGTGGCTGTTATACATAGAAACACCTGGGGGGGTGGGGGGCAGGCTCCCTTCAATTTCAGTTCATGTGCCTGCGTGGCGTTTGCAGGACACGTTGCCAGCTACACAGCAGGGGAACAGCTGGCGGTGCTGAACCCCACTAACACATTGGCTGGTGTTTATCTCTGTGCAGCTAGCATGTCCGGGCAGAAACTGGCGTTGTTTGAGTCCAGGGTCAGCAGGAGGAGGAGAGGAGCAAAGTGTAGGCCGAAGCCTGCACTGGTGGCAGCTTTTGGTCAGTTGTGCCAGCGTGGCTTGTGCTGGACACGTTGCCGACTACACAGCAGGGGAACAGCTGGCGTTGCTGAACCCCACTAACACATTGGCTGGTGTTTTTCTCTGTGCAGCTAGCCGTTCCGGGCAAAAACTAGCGGTGTTTGAGCCCAGGGTCAGCAGGAGGAGTAGAGGAGCAGAGTGTAGGCCGAAGCCTAGTTGAACCAATTTCAAAGGTTACCTTTAACCCCCCCCCTCAGGTGTTGCAAGGTACAAGAGCCACACCTTGAACAGCATTAATGATGCACAAGTCAAAGGTTGCTCTATTTAATTTTGCTCCTTGCACACGCTGAATTAAACACGTACACTATTTAGCCCATTATACTGTCAAACAGTAGTGGAGGCGTGACTACTAGTCTTTTTAAGGAGACGCAGCACAGGTGTACAAATTTACACCTAGGTGCTGTGCGCAGATTCCTTACCGTTGTTATTTGCAGTACAGGAAACTGCGCTCTTGTGTTATCCCTTGGCAATACCCTGTTAGTGCAGGCCGTCTCATGACCTCATTTCATGTTGGCCGGTGCGGTTAACGATGGCCATAAATCCCAGACCCACAGTGGCTATTCCTAAAGTCACACTGCGGTGCTGGGATTCGTGGCCTTGTGCAGTAAATATGTTCGCCGCTCACACATGTCCTTACACCTGCTTCAGACTGGGCGGCCTCAGCTGATCCCTTATCGCATGCCGCGGCCATGAGGCCGCACAGTCAGAAGAAGGCGGAAGGAGGGGAGTGAAAACAGGGGAACATATGCACTGCTCGTGCCCATCAATCACACCCTCGCAGTCAAAATATATGAGACAACGGGGGGCGTTGTGTCGGGCAGGGGGGACGCACAGGCACAGCCAGCCAACCAATGATGTCAGGAGACGGGCAGCGCTAACAATGGGGGTGCTGCGTGTCATTAAAAAGGAAAGTCACACCTCAGGGACATTGTAATGGTCTGTAATGAGACACATTTTGTACGTGTTGAGTTCCACGTGGTCAAGGAGAAAAAGTCAGCCACCTTGTACAAATGCAGCAGTACTGCTGTACAAGGTGGCTGATATACATAGAAACACCTGTGGGTGGGGGGCAGGCTCCCTTCAATTTCAGTTCATGTGCCTGCGTGGCGTTTGCAGGTCACGTTGCAAGCTACACAGCAGGGGAACAGCTGGCGTTGCTGAACCCCACTGACACATTGACTGGTGTTTTTCTCTGTGCAGATTGCATGTCCGGGCAAAAACTAGCGGTGTTAGAGCCCAGGGTCAGCAGGAGGAGGAGGAGAGGAGCAAAGTGTAGGCCGAAGCCTGCACTGGTGGCAGCTTTTGTTCTGTTGTGCCAGCGTGGCTTGTGCTGGACACGATGCCGGCTACACAGCGGGGGAACAGCAGGCGGTGCTGAACCCCACTAACACATTGGCTGGTGTTTTTCTCTGTGCAGCTAGCATGTCCGGGCAGAAACTGGCGTTGTTAGAGCCCAGGGTCAGCAGGAGGAGGAGAGGAGCAAAGTGTAGGCCGAAGCCTGCACTGGTGGCAGCTTTTGTTCTGTTGTGCCAGCGTGGCTTGTGCTGGACACGTTGCCGACTACACAGCAGGGGAACAGCTGGCGGTGCTGAACCCCACTAACACATTGGCTGGTGTTTTTCTCTGTGCAGCTAGCATTTCCTGGCAAAAACTAGCGGTGTTTGAGCCCAGGGTCAGCAGGAGGAGTAGAGGAGCAGAGTGTAGGCCGAAGCCTAGTTGAACCAATTTCAAAGGTTACCTTTAACCCCCCCCTCAGGTGTTGCAAGGTACAAGAGCCACACCTTGTGCAGCATTAATGCTGCACAAGTGAAAGGTTGCTCTATTTGTTTTGCTCCTTGCACACGCTGACTAAAACACGTACACTATTTAGCCCATTATACTGTCAAACAGTTGTGGAGGCGTGACTTGTCTTTTTAACGAGACGCAGCACAGGTGTCAAAATTTGCACCTAGGTACTGGGCGCAGATTCCTGAGCGTTGTTATTTGCTGTACAGGAGTCTGCGCTATTGTGATCCCTTGGCCATGCGCTGTGAGCGCTTCCTGTCTTCTGACCTCATTTCATGTCGGCCGTTGCGGTTAGCGATGGACATGAATCCCAGACCCACAGTGTGTTTTCAAAAAATCACACTGCGTGGCTGGGATTCGTGGCCTTGTGCAGTAAATAGGTTTGCCGCTTACACATGTCCTTACACCTGCTCCAGACTGGGCGGCCTCAGCTGATCCCTTATCGCCTACCACGGCCAGGAGGCCGCACAGTCTGAAGAAGGCGGAAGGAGATGAGTGAACACAGGCAAACATATGCACTGCACATGCCCATCAATCACACCCTCGCTGTCCAAAAAAATAAGACACCGAGGGCCGTTGTTTCGAGCAGGGGAGATGCACAGGCGCAGCCAGCTAACCAATGATGTCAAAAGACGGGCAGCGCTAACAAGGGTGGTGCTGCGTGTCATTACAAAGGAAAGTCACACCTCAGGGACATTGTAATGGTCTGTAATGAGACACATTTTGTACGTGTTGAGTTCCACGTGGGCAAGGAGAAAAAGTCAGCCACCTCGTACAAATGCAGCAGTACTGCTGTACAAGGTGGCTGATATACATAGAAACACCTGTGGGTGGGGGGCAGGCTCCCTTCAATTTCAGTTCATGTGCCTGCGTGGCGTTTGCAGGTCACGTTGCAAGCTACACAGCAGGGGAACAGCTGGCGTTGCTGAACCCCACTGACACATTGACTGGTGTTTTTCTCTGTGCAGATTGCATGTCCGGGCAAAAACTAGCGGTGTTAGAGCCCAGGGTCAGCAGGAGGAGGAGGAGAGGAGCAAAGTGTAGGCCGAAGCCTGCACTGGTGGCAGCTTTTGGTCGGTTGTGCCAGCGTGGCTTGTGCTGGACACGATGCCGGCTACACAGCGGGGGAACAGCAGGCGGTGCTGAACCCCACTAACACATTGGCTGGTGTTTTTCTCTGTGCAGCTAGCATGTCCGGGCAGAAACTGGCGTTGTTTGAGCCCAGGGTCAGCAGGAGGAGGAGAGGAGCAAAGTGTAGGCCGAAGCCTGCACTGGTGGCAGCTTTTGTTCTGTTGTGCCAGCGTGGCTTGTGCTGGACACGTTGCCGACTACACAGCAGGGGAACAGCTGGCGGTGCTGAACCCCACTAACACATTGGCTGGTGTTTTTCTCTGTGCAGCTAGCATTTCCGGGCAAAAACTAGCGGTGTTTGAGCCCAGGGTCAGCAGGAGGAGTAGAGGAGCAGAGTGTAGGCCGAAGCCTAGTTGAACCAATTTCAAAGGTTACCTTTAACCCCCCCCTCAGGTGTTGCAAGGTACAAGAGCCACACCTTGTGCAGCATTAATGCTGCACAAGTGAAAGGTTGCTCTATTTGTTTTGCTCCTTGCACACGCTGACTAAAACACGTACACTATTTAGCCCATTATACTGTCAAACAGTTGTGGAGGCGTGACTTGTCTTTTTAACGAGACGCAGCACAGGTGTCAAAATTTGCACCTAGGTACTGGGCGCAGATTCCTGAGCGTTGTTATTTGCTGTACAGGAGTCTGCGCTATTGTGATCCCTTGGCCATGCGCTGTGAGCGCTTCCTGTCTTCTGACCTCATTTCATGTCGGCCGTTGCGGTTAGCGATGGACATGAATCCCAGACCCACAGTGTGTTTTCAAAAAATCACACTGCGTGGCTGGGATTCGTGGCCTTGTGCAGTAAATAGGTTTGCCGCTTACACATGTCCTTACACCTGCTCCAGACTGGGCGGCCTCAGCTGATCCCTTATCGCCTACCACGGCCAGGAGGCCGCACAGTCTGAAGAAGGCGGAAGGAGATGAGTTAAGACAGGCGAACATATGCACTGCTCGTGCCCATAAACCACACCCTCGCTGACAAAATAAATATGACAACGAGGGGCGTTGTTTCTAGCAGGGCGGATGCACAGGCGCAGCCAGCTAACCATGATGACAAAAGACGGGAAACGCTACCAAGGGGGGTGCTGCGTATCATTACAAAGGAAAGTCACACCTCAGGGACAGTGGAATGGTCTCAATGAGACACATTTTGTACGTGTTGAGTTCCACGTGGGCAAGGAGAAAAAGTCAGCCACCTTGTACAAATGCAGCAGTACTGCTGTACTAGGTGGCTGTTATACATAGAAACACCTGGGGGGGTGGGGCCAGGTTCCCTTTTAATTTCAGTTCCTGTGCCTGCATGGCGTTTGCAGGTCACGTTGCCGGCTACACAGCAGGGGAACAGCTGGCGTTGCTGAACCCCACTAACACATTGGCTGGTGTTTTTCTCTGTGCAGCTAGCACTTCCGGGCAAAAACTAGCGGTGTTTGAGCCCAGGGTCAGCAGGAGGAGGAGAGGAGCAGAGTGTAGGCCGAAGCCTGCACTGGTGGCAGCTTTTGTTCTGTTGTGCCAGCGTGGCTTGTGCTGGACACGTTGCCGACTACACAGCAGGGGAACAGCTGGCGGTGCTGAACCCCACTGACACATCACCTAGTGTTTTTTTCTGTGTAGACAACACTTCCAGGTGGCAACTGACAGTGTTGAAACCCAGGGAATCAAAGAGGAGCAGAGTGTAGGCCGAAGCCTGCAGTGGAGCAAGTTGAAAGGGAACCTTTAACCCCCCCCCCCAGGCATTTGTTGCTGAAAGAGCCATCTTGTACAGCAGTAATACTGCACATGGAAAATGGTGGCTCCGAAAATTATGCTCCTTGCAAACGCTGAAGTACACACTCATATAATGTGTCCCCTCACACCGTCAAACCATCCCGGAAGTGGGACTTTCCTTTGTAATGTGACACAGCACAGCCGTCATTCCAACCCCCTTGGTGCCGGGCACCACCTCCTCAACGTTGTTTGGTTCTGTCACGGAGCCCGCACTGTAATGTTATCCCTTGGCCATGCACAGTTAGCGGTGCCCGTCTTCTGACATCATGTAGGTGTCAGGCTGGCAGTGCCTGTGCGTCCAAGCTGCCCGAGATCCAACCTTGCAGTGTCATCTAATGTAGTCCCACTGCGGGCCAGGGATCCATGGGCATGCGCAGTGCATATCATCGCCTCTCACTCACCTCCTTCCTGCTTCTTCAGACTGTGCGGCGTCACGGCCGTGGCATGCTATTAGGGATCAGCTGACGCCGCCTAGTCTGAAGAAGCGTGAAGAAGGGGAGTGAGAGGCTAGTATATGCACTGCGCATGGCCATGGATACCAGGCCCACTGTGGGATCACATTAGACGACACTGCGAGGTGTGATTTCGGGCAGCGTGGACGCACAGGCGCAGCCAGGACGACAACAAATGATGTCAGAGGACGGGCAGCGCAAACTGTGCATGGCCAAGGGATAACATAACAGCGCAGGGTCCATGACGGAATCAAACAACGCTAAGGAGGCAGCGCACGGTGCCAAGGGGGTAGCAATGACGGCTGTGCTGTGTCACATTACAAAGGAAAGTCCCACCTCCGGGACGGTTGGACGGTGTGAGGGGACACATTACATGAGTGTGTAGTTCAGCGTTTGCAAGGAGCATAATTTCAAGAGCGACCTTTCCCTTGTGCAGTATTAGTGCTGCACATGGTGGCTCTTTCAGTAACAAACGCCTAGGGGGGGGGGGGGACAGGTCCCCTTACATTTTAGTTGTGCCAGCGTGGCGGTCGCATGACACGTTGCCGGATACACAGCTGGGGATCAGCTGACGTTACTGAACCCCAATAACAGAGGAGCGACTGTTGACTGTGCACACAGCACTTCCAGGCACCAACTGGCGGTGTTAGAGCCCAGGGACAGCAGGAGGAGCAGATTGGAGGTATTGCCGCACACACAGCTGGGGATCAGCTGACGTTACTGAACCCCAATAACAGAGGAGCGACTGTTGACTGTGCACACAGCACTTCCAGGCACCAACTGGCGGTGTTAGAGCCCAGGGACAGCAGGAGGAGCAGAGGAACAGAGTGTAGGCCGAAGCCTGATTGGAGCAAGTTGAAAGGAAACCTTTAACCCCCCCCCCCAAGACGTTTGTAGCTGAAAGAGCCATGTTGTGCAGCACTAAGGATGCAAAAGGAAAAGGTTGCTCTTTTAATTATGCTCCTTGCAAACACCGAAGTAAACACTAAAAATGTGTCCCTTTATACCGTTAAACCGTTCCGGAGGTGCGAATTTCCTTCGTAATGGGACACAGCACAGCTGTCATTCCTATCCCCTTGATGCCGTGCGCTGCCTCCTCAGCGTTGTTTTAAGCTGCCACGGAGCCTGCGCTGTTCTGTTAGCCCTTGGCCATGCCCAATTAGCGCTGCCTGTCTTCTGACATAATTTGGTGTCAGGCTGTCAGTGCCTGTGCGTCCACGCTGCTCCAGATCCCACCTCGCAGTCTCATCTAACGTAATCCCACTGCGGGCCTTGGAACCATGGGCATGCACAGTGCATAACCTCGACTCTCACTCCCCTCCTTCCCTCTTCTTCAGACTGTGCGGTGTCACGGCCGTGGCATGCTAGGGATCAGCTGACGGCGCACAGTCTAAAGAAGGCGGAGGGAAATGAGCGAGAGCCCGAGGGGAAGATATGCACTGCGCATGCCCATGGATCCCAGGCCCGCAGTGTGACTCAATCAGAAGACACTGCGAGGCGGGATCTCGGGCACCGCGGCCGCACAGGCGCAGCCAGCCTGACACCAAATTATGTCAGAAGACAGGCAGCGCAAATAGGGCATGCCCAAGGGATAACAGAACAGCGCAGGCTCCGTGACAGCTTAAAACAACGCTGAGGAGGCAGCGCATGGCACCAAGGGGGTAGGAATGACGGCTGTGCTGCGTCACATTACGAAGGAAAGTCCCAGCTCCGGGACGGTATAACGGTATCAGTGAACACATTTTATAAGTGTTAAGTTCTGCGTGTGCAAAGAGCTAAAAAAAAAGAGCTACCTTTTCCTTGTGCAGCATTACTGCTGCACAAGATGGCTCTTTCAGTAACAAACGACGGGGGGGGGGGGGGGGACAGGTTCCCTTACATTTAGGTTGTTGTGCCAGCGTGGCGGTCGCAGGACACATTGCCGGCTACACAGCTGGGGATCAGCTGACGTTACTGAAACCCAATAACACTGGGTCGTATGTTTTTACTGTGCAGCCTGCACTTCTGAGCCGCAACTGGCGGTGTTGGAGCCCAGGAATAGCAGTTCAGGTGGTAGAAAGATGAACACAGCAGGAGACCTGGATGACACCCAATTACTTAATCAGGCAGAGGAGTGGCAAATTCCTGCGAGATCCAGGCCTGGTTCATTTTCAGGAAAGTAAGCCGGTCAACGTTATCGGAGGATAGTCGCATGCGACGGTCTGTTAGTACACCACCTGCGGCACTAAAGACACGTTCCGATAAGACACTAGCCGCAGGGCAAGCCAGCACCTCCAATGCATACTGGCTTAGCTCTGGCCATGTATCCAGCTTAGAGACCCAAAACTTGAACGGGGAAGAGCCGTCTGGGAGTACAGTAAGAGGGCAAGCCATGTAGTCTGTCACCATCTGACGGAACCGTTGCCTCCTGCTGACTGGAGCCGCCGGTGATGGTGTAGACATTTGGGGCGGGCACACAAAAGTGTGCCAGAGTTGTGCCATACTGGGCTTGCCTTGGGCAGAGGCACTGCTTCTGCTCCCTCTTTGGGCAGAGCCTCCCCCACTGCCTCGACGCACTGAGCTGCTTTGTAAAGCACTAGCAGCACTCCTCTCAGTTGGACAGGAGAAGATGATGGAATTCACCAGTGTGTCGTGGTACTCCCGCAATTTACGCTCCCGGGTCAACGCAGGGATGAGGTTTTGGACGTTGTCCCGGTAGCGAGGATCGAGGAGGGTGAACACCCAATAATCAGGCATGTTGAGAATGTGGTCGATGCGGCGGTCGTTTCTCAGGCACTGCAGCATGAAATCCACCATGTGCTGCAGAGTGCCAACCGGCCCAGAAACGCTGTCCCCTGCTTGAGACATGATCTCTGCCCGCTCGTCATCACCCCACCCTCGCTGTACACACTGACCACTGGACAATTGTGTCGCTCCCTCCTCTGGACGGAGCTCTTCCTCCTCCATTGACTCCTCCTCATCCTCCTCACAAATTGGCCCCTGCGTACCCCTTTGTGAGGAACCACGTGGCGCTGACTCTCCAGAAGCTGATGGAAAAGGTGACTCCTCATCCTCCACCTCTTCCACCACATCATCCCTTAACCCTTGCAAAGTTTGCTGAAGCAGGCAGATAAGGGGGACAGTCATGCTGACTAGTGCATCATCTGCACTTGCCATCCGCGTGGAATAATCAAAAGGACGCAAAACCTGGCAGACGTCCTTCATAGTGGCCCACTCTGTGGTTGTGAAGTCTGATCGGCGCTGACTGCGACTTCTTTGCGCCTGATGCAGCTGGTACTCCATAACTGCTTGCTGCTGCTCACACAACCGCTCCAACATATGTAACGTGGAATTCCACCGGGTAGGTAGGTCACATATGATGCGGTGTTCCGGAAGGCGGAATCGGCGCTGCAGAGCAGCAATGCGGGATCTGGCCAAGCTGGAACGCCGCAAGTGAGCACACTCTAGGCGGACCTTGTGCAGCAGGGCATCAAGATCCGGATAGTCCCTCAGAAAACTCTGCACAACCAAATTGAGCACATGTGCCAGACATGGGATGTGAGTGAGGTTGCCAAGGGCCAAAGCTGCCACCAGATTTCGGCCATTGTCACACACTACCATGCCTGGCTGGAGATTCGCTGGCAGTAACCACACATCGCTCTCCTGCTTGATGGCATTCCAGAGCTCCTGCGCTGTGTGGCTTCGATGCCCCAATGAAACTAGTTTCAAGACGGCCTGCTGACGTTTGGCCACGGCTGTGCTCATGTCGGTCATAGGTAAACGTTCACGGGTCCATGTGGGGGTGGACTGTGACGGATCCTGCAGAGAGGAATCAGAGGAACTGGTGTAAGAGGAGGAGTCGATGCGTACAGACTGGATTCCTGCAATCCTTGGAGTGGGCAGGACACGTCCTGCGCCACTCGCACGATCTGTACCTGGCTCAACAACATTAACCCAATGGGCAGTGAGGGAAACATATCGCCCCTGTCCATGCTGACTGGTCCACGCATCGGTGGTGAGGTGGACCTTGCTACTGACGGCGTTCAGTAGCGCATGTTTTATGTTTGCCTCAACATGCCTGTGCAGGGCAGGGACAGCCTGCCTGCTGAAGTAAAAGCGGCTGGGCACCTTGTACTGTGGGACTGCCAATGCCATCAAGTCACGGAAGCTGTCAGTCTCCACCAGCCTGAACGAGAGCATTTCCAGGGACAACAGTTTGGCAATGCCTGCATTCAGAGCCTGTGCTCGGGGGTGGTTGGCCGAGAATGCCCGCCTTTTCTCCCATGCCTGTACTACCGATGGCTGTAGAGTAGACTGGGAGTGTGAGGATGACTGGGAAGGTGGTGCTGTGGGTGGAATTACACAAGGTCTCTGGGAGGAAGCCAAACCAGCTGTGCGTGAGCTGGAGGAAGAGGCAACACGAGCTGAAGAGGTGGTAGCTGCCGCTGTTGGTTGGCCTACATCTTCAGTGTGTTTCTGTAACTCCACCGCGTGCCTGGTCCGCACATGTTTCCACATATTTGTGGTATTGAGGTTGCTGACATTTTTCCCTCTTTTTACTTTATGATGACACAGCTTGCATTTGACAAAACAAATGTCATCTGCAACTGTGTCAAAAAAGGACCAGGCACTGCAAGTCTTGGGAGCGCCCTTTTTGGCTTTGGAAAGAGACAGGCTCCTAACGGGTGCCAAAGTGGAGGCTACAGGCTCCGCAGTCTTCCCCCTCCCTCTCCCTCTTTGGCCCGTAAGAGGAAGCTCTTCCTCTGAGCTGCTCCCACCACCTTCCTGTTCCTCACGCCACGATGGGTCAAGGACCTCATCATCTCCACTACCCTCTGCCACCAACTGCTCCTCCTGGGTAGTCTCAGCAGCACAGTACGCACGAGAAAGCGGCACCTGAGTTTCATCATCAGATGCGTACTGCGCTGTGGTCACCGGAGGCACTGGCCCACCTGCCTCTTCAGAGTCAGAGAGAAAAAGGTGTTGGGCATCACTGCACACTGCCTCTTCTTCCATTTCTCCAATGCTGCTTGGCTGGCCCCCTGTTTCCAAGCCAAGAGATTCAGAGAACAGAAGTAGAGACGGCTCCTGTCCTGGGCTCTCTGACTGCCTGGCCAATTTGGCAGGTGGTGAAGAGACAGATGGCTGCTCTCCAGTGCTCTGTGCCTGAGAGGATGTGGCACTAACTGAAGTCGATGCCGAGGCATTAGCTGCCATCCACCCGACAACGGCTTCAATTTGGTCTTCACGCAGCAGCGGTGCACGGCGCTCTCCGACAAAGCTGCGCATGAAGGACTGTTCCCTGCTGAAACTGAGTGACGACGAGTCACCGGCGCCCGCAGCAGGCACAGAATCACCACGTCCTCTCCCTGCTCCTCTCCCTGCTCCGCGCCCACGCCCACGTGCCTTACTCCCTGCCCTCTTCATCTTGGTTGACAGATAAAGATAAGCAGAAAAGTACTAAGGCCTTAGTGTGCTTATTCCTGTAATGCTCCTCCTAACAGGTGTAAGAAACACTAATGTTGTAAATTGTGGACTAAACTTTATTATTTTTCAAATGTGGCCTACACAAGTGTAAGTTGTGTTTGGTGAACTTAACCTTTTTTTTGGTGCAGATCGGGCTACAGAGCTAGTTTAAATCACACGGAGACCGTGCAGACAGCCGTAAACGGCGCTGCAAGGCCAAGAAACCCTCCTCTAGGTTATCCTATATAGTGTTTTTCCACTATTTAGCTGGATACAAGTGGAAAGACACTAATAGGAATTTTTTTTTTCAAATTTTAAACTGGCTGCACTATTTGAAAAAAAGGAAATTGTTTTTCAAGGTATGAGGCAGTAACGCACCCTGAGCTGAATCCAACCGGCTATGGCTGCACACAGACTACAGGGCGAGCTGGGCTCACACGGAGACCGTGCAGACAGCCGTAAACGGCGCTGCAAGGCCAAAAAACCCTCCTCTAGGTTATCCTATATAGTGTTTTTCCACTATTTAGCTGGATACGAGTGGAAAGACACTAATAGGAATTTTTTTTTTAAAATTTTAAACAGGCTGCACTATTTGAAAAAAAGGAAAATTTTTCTCAAGGTATGAGCCAGTAACGAACCCTGAGCTGAATCCAACCGGCTATGGCTGCACACAGACTACAGGGCGAGCTGGGCTCACACGGAGACCGTGCAGACAGCCGTAAACGGCGCTGCAAGGCCAAAAAACCCTCCTCTAGGTTATCCTATATAGTGTTTTTCCACTATTTAGCTGGATACGAGTGGAAAGACACTAATAGGAATTTTTTTTTAAAAATTTTAAACAGGCTGCACTATTTGAAAAAAAGGAAAATTTTTCTCAAGGTATGAGCCAGTAACGAACCCTGAGCTGAATCCAACCGGCTATGGCTGCACACAGACTACAGGGCGAGCTGGGCTCACACGGAGACCGTGCAGACAGCCGTAAACGGCGCTGCAAGGCCAAAAAACCCTCCTCTAGGTTATCCTATATAGTGTTTTTCCACTATTTAGCTGGATACGAGTGGAAAGACACTAATAGGAATTTTTTTTTTCAAATTTTAAACAGGCTGCACTATTTGAAAAAAAGGAAAATTTTTCTCAAGGTATGAGCCAGTAACGAACCCTGAGCTGAATCCAACTGGCTATGGCTGCACACAGACTACAGGGCGAGCTGGGCTCACACGGAGACCGTGCAGACAGCCGTAAACGGCGCTGCAAGGCCCAAAAACCCCCCTCTAGGTTATCCTATGTAGTGTTTTTCCACAATAGAGCTGGAGACTGGTGGAAAAACACTAATAGGAAATTTGAGAAAAAATGTGCAGCAGGCTGCACTAAGAGCAAAAAAGAACAACTGTGTGAGGCAGTGTGAACCCCCCCTGAGCTGAATACAACCGGGTATATGGCTGCACACAGACTACAGAGTGAGCTGCACACACACACACACAGAGACCTTGCAGAACGCTGTTAAAACAGCGCTGCAAGGCAAGAGCAAGGTGAACAGTGAAGAACACACAGCGTTTTGCTAAATTAGCCTTTGGAAAGGAAAATAAAGCAATTAGCTAGCTCAACTGGCCCTCAGTTAGAACACAGCGTCCTGTCCCTAACTGAAATCACAGCAGAGTGAGCGCAAAATGGCGGCAGCGCTTTTTTATAGTGCAGAGTGACATCATTTCAGCAGCCAATCCAAGCCTTGCCAGTACTTACATGCCCACCATGCTAAACAGGATGTGCCCACACTTTCATTCATTCCTCATTGGCTGCTGCGTTCAATTTGAATTCTGGGAACTTCCGATTCCGGTATCCGATACGCGGGAAGTATCGGAATTCAGTATCGGAATTCCGATACCGCAAATATCGGCCGATACCCGATACTTGCGGTATCGGAATGCTCAACACTAGCCACATGCTCACCGGTTTGCCACATGATGTAGGCCTATGGACTGAACAAGAAACCACCAAAAATTTTAACCAGTCATCATTCTCACAACACTGAGGACCAGTCATTCGAAATGACTTCTCCATGCATTTTATGCATTGGTAAAAGCACTATGATGAAAAGTGTGATATGTTTTCAGGTATCTCCTATACTAATAGAGCCACATGCTCACCGGTTTGCCACATGATGTAGGCCTATGGACTGAACAAGAAACCACCAAAAATTTTAACCAGTCATCGTTCTCACAACACTGAGGACCAGTCATTCGAAATGACTTCTCCATGCATTTTATGCATTGGTAAAAGCACTATGATGAAAAGTGTGATATGTTTTCAGGTATCTCCTATACTAATAGAGCCACATGCTCACCGGTTTGCCACATGATGTAGGCCTATGGACTGAACAAGAAACCACCAAAAATTTTAACCAGTCATCGTTCTCACAACACTGAGGACCAGTCATTCGAAATGACTTCTCCATGCATTTTATGCATTGGTAAAAGCACTATGATGAAAAGTGTGATATGTTTTCAGGTATCTCCTATACTAATAGAGCCACATGCTCACCGGTTTGCCACATGATGTAGGCCTATGGACTGAACAAGAAACCACCAAAAATTTTAACCAGTCATCGTTCTCACAACACTGAGGACCAGTCATTCGAAATGACTTCTCCATGCATTTTATGCATTGGTAAAAGCACTATGATGAAAAGTGTGATATGTTTTCAGGTATCTCCTATACTAATAGAGCCACATGCTCACCGGTTTGCCACATGAGGTAGGCCTATTGACTGAACAAGAAACCACCAAAAATTTTAACCAGTCATCGTTCTCACAACACTGAGGACCAGTCATTCGAAATGACTTCTCCATGCATTTTATGCATTGGTAAAAGCACTATGATGAAAAGTGTGATATGTTTTCAGGTATCTCCTATACTAATAGAGCCACATGCTCACCGGTTTGCCACATGATGTAGGCCTATGGACTGAACAAGAAACCACCAAAAATTTTAACCAGTCATCGTTCTCACAACACTGAGGACCAGTCATTCGAAATGACTTCTCCATGCATTTTATGCATTGGTAAAAGCACTATGATTGAAAAGTGTGATATGTTTTCAGGTATCTCCTATACTAATAGAGCCACATGCTCACCGGTTTGCCACATGATGTAGGCCTATGGACTGAACAAGAAACCACCAAAATTTTTTTTTTTTTCCCAAATAATCTTTATTGGATTTTAACAATTAACTGGGCAGGAATGGAAGGGGGAAAAGCGGGGATGCGGGGAGAGGGAAAAGGGGGGGGTGGAGGGAGGCTGGAAGGAGGGGGGGGAGAACATGGGAAGAAAAAGGGGAGAGAAGACACTTGAAGTAAGCGACAACAGGTAACCATATTTGTCAAATGATAAAACAGCATTTGGAAGGTGAATAATTATAATTATAATACATTTGCTCATGAAAGAGGGGTGGACTCACTGAACAATCTTGAATTACAGACACGTTAAACCAAAGTCCGGTACGCTTTGTGCTAATTTCAACTGGAAATTGTTACGGGAAA